>NC_139626.1:75040658-75045658 GCF_964638095.1 Poromitra crassiceps
TCTTCACATTTGGCTCAAATATCCAATTCTGCACAGAAACGCCTTGATGCAATTTCTTCCTATTTGGCTCCAACATCCACTTGGACTCAAGAATGAACTAATGGCGGAGGCATAAGTCCGCGTTGCGGTCGTTCTAGTTATTTCTGTGTCATGCACCATATTCATGGTGCCCAACCCGTCTGGGCTTACAAGACACAAATCATTCAGTTCAACAATACAAACAAATCAACAAACAAGCTACAAAACGCTCAAACATAAACAAGACAGAGTTATATATTCAGATGAACAGCTTCTCCATTCTGAGATTCCAAGCCCTCCCAATAAACCTGGCCAAACTGAAGACTTCATCTGTGAACAACCATTCCAACTTCGCATCATCTCCTGACCAAAATAGTTCCGGTTTCTTATTTTGCATTAACTGAAATAGAGATAATCTTGGTTCCTCATATAGCGTACAATGAAACAAAAAATGAAATTCATCTTCCACAACACCTAATTCACATACAGTACAAAGTCTCTCCTCCTCAGCAATAGAATTGAACCTGCCAACCTCAATAGCCAAAGGGAGGGTACCCGTTCTCAACTGGGCACATAAAGATCTTCTGGATCTATCCAGGGGTAAAGTAACATAGGGTTCTGGAGTGAACATATTTTTAATTTGAACATATGTTCTAAGTTTTGGTTTGAGCCAGATGTCATTGGCCCATTTTTCTTTATAATCAAGAAATAGCTTATGTTTAATATAGCGAACACTACAACGTAAACTGTTTCTGAAAATAAATTGCTGATCAGCTTCCCTGAACACATCATTGATATCATTACACCATGGATACTTATGTGCTTTATCCCAGTTAAACACTTGTTTTGCAACTCTACTCTCTGGCATATTAGATAGACGGTTCCACAATCTCAACATTTCACCTTTTTGTTTGATCAAACAAGGCTCCCAACCCATATCCCCTTGAAAAGCCAACACAGGTGTAAATTTATGTACCCCCAGAAAACATCGGATTGCACGATTTTGGATGGCATTCACCTTAGAAAATTCCTTTCTTCCCCAAACTCCAGCTGCATAAAACAAAACTGGTGACACACATGCATCATAAAGCTTTGAAAATGTAGCATAACCAAGATTTTTACAAGTTTTCACTTTACTTATTACTGAACCCAGGGCTCTACCAGCAGTGTCGGCCAACACACTGACGCCCTCTTCAAACATAGAAAATTCATCAAAAGTAAAACCCAGATATTTATATGAACTGGTATATGCCAATGACATAGCTCCAACATGAAAATCAAAAATGCTTCTCCTTGTACCTGATTTCCGGAAATGTACAATTTGAGTTTTTTGTCTATTAACTAATAATCTCCATTTCCTACTCCAAAGATTAACAACATTTAACATAATCTGCAGCTCTTTCTCATTCCCTGCTAGGAGAATTATATGTGTGTGTGTGTCACCACTATTTGTTGGCGTGTGAATGTGTGTGTGTGTGTGTGTGTGTGTGTGTCTCTCACAACTATTTGTTGGAGTGAGTGTGTGTGTGTGTGTGTGTGTGTGTGTGTGTGTGTGTGTGTGTGCGCACGTGCGTGTGTGTGTGTGTGTGTGTGTGTGTGTGTGTGCGTGCGTGCTTGCGTGCTTGCATGCATGCGTGTGTGTAGGTGTGTGTGTGTGTGTGTGTGTGTGTGTGTGTGTGTGTTTGTGTGTGTGTGTGTTGTCATGGAAAATTATTGATCAAGTCTGTATTGATTGATTGATTATTAATTATGACAATTCTAAGATGTATTTTGTGAACTGTGTTTTTCATCAATGCAGAAGATTGCTGTTCTGTGAGAACATGTATCTTGTTTTGGGAAGTGTCTAGAGAACATGTGAGTTCCTGTGAGAACCTGTGTCTTGTTTTGGGAAGTGTCTGTGAGAATAGACACTTGTTATGTATTCCAGTGAACATCAGATTAGCTACATGGCTGAATGGAAAGAACTGCCCTCCACGGTGGGGGGGCGGGCATCGATAGTTTCAGTATATGATGTGATGTAAACAATAATTCGGGGCTCTTGTATCGTCAAATGTAGATGAGGGGAGACCTCCGTGCACGGAGAGATGATTGTGGAAATAAAAAACCTCCTATGAACATTTAAAACGGATATCTAATTATTGATGAATCAGCAGAGCATTGCAGTGGATTTTTCCTCCACAGTGTATTGGAAAGCAACACCCCTGTTTTCAGCAACTGAATCAAAGTGAAACTACAGTGGAGGAAGTGATGAAATGTTGACGTCAATCGTCATGACAGCAAAGACGAGGAAAACAGTATAAACTATAAATGCAACAGTGTGTGTGTGTGTGTGTGTGTGTGTGTGTGTGTGTGTGTGTGTGTGTGTGTGTGCGTGCAGGCTGTCAGGCTGTCTGCTCACAGAGGAAGGCTGTGCTTCTCTGGCCTCAGCTCTGAGCTCCAACCCCTCCCATCTGAGAGAGCTGGACCTGAGCTACAATCATCCAGGAGCCTCAGCAGAGCTGCTGTCTGCTGGACAGTGGAGACTCAGGTATGGGAGGCAACGTCTGCTAGAAGGCTGAGAGTCACACACATTTTCTCTGTCACACTGCAAAGCTCATGCAGGAATACAGTTCAATGGAGGATATGAGAGTTAATCCTTCATAATGAAGGTTATTAATAAATGTCCATGTTGTTTCCATCATCAAAGAGAATCTGCTGATCTGACTTTGTTTATTCCTCCAGTGTGGACCATGGTGGAGAGCAGTGGCTGAAACCAGGTCTGAGGAAATGTAAGTGTGATTCATGAAAACAAAGCAACACATTCAACTAGTGAGATAGAAAGTCCATCTATGGCAAAGTCTGTGACGTCCATTCATTCTGATCCTACTGTGAATCAGGGTGATGGCTGACATCATGCCTTTTAATCAACATATTTGAAAAGGAGGTGAAATGACTGAGGCAAAGTGTGCTGTGGTCTGACCAGTCCATCTCAGATGAGCTCGGGCACGTTTCTGGATGTGGTTGATATATGGCTTCACTTTGCATGGTAGAGTGTTAACTTACATTAAGATGCAGCGAGGAACTGTGTTAACTGACTGCTTTTCACAAGTGTTCCAGAGACCATGTGGGAATATCCATGACAGAATAATGTTGGTTTTTAATGCAGTGTCGCCTGAGGGATCAAAGGTCACGGCCATTCAATGTTGGTTTCAGCAGAGATTTCTCCAGATTCTGACCTGACCTCCTACTTCCTGCTTCAGCACTGTACCAGAGATTTTCATCTGCCATTTATTTTCCCATAGACATTTCGTAAAATGCTTATAAAAATAGTTTGACTTTGTCAAACCAAACGGTTCAGATATATTTAGAAACAGGAGAGACCACATAACATTTCACTCGGACCAAAACGTAAAAATAAATTGGATTTAAAGAAAATATTTTTTCTGTGTAGTTTTTTAAAGTTCTGGTCAGAGTGAAATGTTCTATGGTCTCTCCCGATTCTAAATATAGCTGAACCGTTTGGTTTGATGAAGTTAAACTATTTTTATAAGCATTTTACAAAATGTCTATGGGAAAATAAATGGCGGATAAAAATCTCTGGTACAGTGCTGAAGCAGGAAGTAGGCGGTCACTTTGCCTCTCTAGTAACCTGTTTACCTGTGGAATGTTCCAAACAGGTGTTTTTGAGCATTCCTCGACTTTCCCAGTCTTTTGTTGCTTCTGTTCCAACTTTTGTGAAAGGTGTTGCTGGCATCAAATTCAGAATATGAACATTGTATGATGTGAAACACAATATTGAGCCAGGCTGGACTGGAAGTTGATCAGGTAAAACATTCAATATATTTCTACTGTATTCAATTGAATATAGGTGGAAAATGATTTGCAAATGATCACATTCTCTTTTTATTTAAGTTCTACACAGCGTCCCAACTTTTTCTGAATTGAGGTTGTAATTTCAAATACATTTGTCATTCTGAAATGTCCCATTGTTTGTGTTCAAGGATGTTTTTTGTCTAAATGTGAACACAAACTAAAGGTAATTAAAATGTGTCTCAAGGGTGTGGAGTGTGACTTTAAGAATAAAATACATGGCCCCGTTCCAATACCCATACTTCCATACTATTTAGTAGGCAAAAAAAGATTTAGTATGTCCCAATACATAGTATGTCAGATGCAGTATGCCAAGAGTACCAGGATGTTGTACTACATCAGCTCCTATTTCGGAGTATGCATCGATGCATGCTTCACCAGCCAATCTTCCCCACAATCCTTTGCGCAGCAGGAAGTTATGTCTTCTTCTTCTTCTTCTAATGTTTTATGGCGGTTGGCAAACAACTTTTTGTGCATTACCGCCACCTACTGGAGTTACGTCGCACTGACTGAGCTGCGTGTTCATGAATGAGATAATTAACTTTAAGAAAGCCTTGAAATATGTTAAAACCAAACAAGCATGGTGTGTACCAAAACATGCATATCTTGATTCCTGTTTAGAACTCTGACTTAATGTTTTTGCTTTATTTATTTTATTTTGTTTATTTGATTGTCTGTTCCAATTTTGTAAATGTTTAGTCTGAATCTTTTGTATAATGTACTGTTTGTTACTGCCAGACTTTGTTTATTGAATTAAAAAAAAAAAAAAAATGTGGCGCTGCGGACGTCGGCGGAAGTGAGCAAGAGGTCGGAGTTCAGGAAGCTCACGTGACGACAGATGTAGTGTGTCCCAATAGTATGCATTTTGCGTGCATGCTGCACACTACAATCCATACTTTGTGAGGGCAGCGGCAGTACATACTACAAGAAAGAAGTACAAGTATGGGTATTGGAACGGGGCCCATGTGTTTTCTACAGGGGAGTGGTGCTGGCCCAAACAACAGTACAAGTTAAAAAACAAAGGGATTTATTACTAAAATACAAGTTAAAAACGTGCCTATTTAAAAGAGTCCAGCGTCCATAAGAGTTTAATGTCCAGTGTCCACTGCAGCCAAGAGTAGTGACTGTTTTGT
>NC_139626.1:75050658-75233158 GCF_964638095.1 Poromitra crassiceps
GAGACACTGTCATATAGAGGAGGGAGAGAGACACTGTCAGATAGAGGAGAGAGAGAGAAACTGTCAGATAGAGGAGGGAGAGAGACACTGTCAGATAGAGGAGAGAGAGAGAAACTGTCAGATAGAGGAGGGAGAGAGACACTGTCAGATAGAGGAGAGAGAGAGAAACTGTCAGATAGAGGAGAGAGAGAGAAACTGTCAGATAGAGGAGGGAGAGAGAAACTGTCAGATAGAGGAGTGAGAGAGAAACTGTCAGATAGAGGAGGGAGATAGAAACTGTCAGATAGAGGAGAGAGAGAGAAACTGTCAGATAGAGGAGAGAGAGAGAAACTGTCAGATAGAGGACGGACAGAGAAACTGTCAGATAGAGGAGAGAGAGAGAAACTGTCAGATAGAGGAGGGAGAGAGAAACTGTCAGATAGAGGAGGGAGAGAGAAACTGTCAGATAGAGGAGTGAGAGAGACACTGTCAGATAGAGGAGAGAGAGAGAAACACTGAGACCAAACACAGCTGCTGAGATGATGCTTCACTCTGTACAGGATCACACACACACACACACACACACACACACACACACACTCACACACACACACACACACACACACACACACACACACAGTTATATCAAGTCAAGACATAGAAAAGCTCGTCCATATGTTTAGATCACATGGAAGCAGCTAGAAGTGAAAATCTGCCTCTAGAATTCTGACACAAACTAATCTGAACACAAAGCCTCAATTCTCAGCTCCCTGCATTGACTCCAGTGGTGAACGTGAACGCACACATGCAGGTTTGTGTGTTTGTGTCTAAAAACTCCCTTCACATGTCACTGGCTGCACCTTATGCTAACCTATAGATAGACAGACAGATAGAGACACACAGAGTGATAGAGACACAGAGAGATAGAGAGAACATGTGCACTGAAAAAAGTAAAACATTGGCTCAACTTAAAAAATGTTAAGTGATCGTTCACACTAAATATTTTTACGTTGACTCAATTTTAAATAACTTAATTTGATTAACCTGTATTTTTTAACTCCATTCAAACCATTTTCTTAAGGCTGAAGCGAACCAATTTTTTCAAGGTGTCCTAAATTAAAAAAAAGTTGGTTTCGTTGAAGCAAACCTATTTTTTCAAGTTGTCCTAAATAAAAAAAAAATAGTTTAATCAATGTAAAAATATTAGGTACTTAATTTTTTTGAGTTAAAAAATAAACGTTAAACAAATTTAATTATTTTAACACGTTAACTGCCAACGACGTACTGATACGTCAAGCAGAATCCAACCGTTTACTGCCAGCGACGTATGGATACGTCAAAAAAATCGTTTGTTTTTTTTTGACGGTGGATCGTTGATCTGGCCCTTTTGCATCTTCTATTATACTGTTAGAGCCGCCGGGCGTGTGCAATCCATTCCGCCGACCCACTGAGTGGCGACGGTGCTCAGACTATTGAGTGTTGTTTGGCCAGAAACGCACGCATTCCAGCTGAGCTCAACCGAGGACCCAGAAGCGAACGAGCCTCATTCTCATACTGTAGGCGAAAACCTTTCACACGGGCGCACGGCGGTGGGGGCTTCCACAGGTGGACTGGGTGGAAAGCACACTTTGAAGCGCGCAGCATAAGCCTAGAGTCACACAAGGCTTCGTCAAAGCTCTCAACCGAAAATCCAAGAACGGATTAAGCCACATCCACGCTCGCCGACGAGGGGCCGCCAGAGAGAGAGGCTGCTGCTCACTGCTCAGACAGGCAGGAGAGACTGGCTTGTGACTGACAAACGCTGCTGAAATCCACCAGACACGCCCACGGAGGGAGGAGTTGTAAGGAGAGGGGGTGCGGGTGCTGCTATGGAGGAAATTACTGTTCAGAACTATATTGTTTATGTCTGATGTCTCACTGATGCCAAAAATAAATGGTTAAAGTGACTGTTTGATATTGAATTTCACAAAACTGCGATTATCTCAGCTTTTTGTCTCAGACGCTGAAACCATGCTGTACTCAACGGCTAATATCTACATAACTACTAACTCTACAAACTAACTCTTTTAGACAGAGAAAGCACACATTCTATTAGTACTTTTGTGAACTTTGTGTTGACAAACTCCAAGCAGAAAATTATCCTTGGCTCTTGTAAAATGAGCCAGAATCCTCAAAAAAACCCTCTGGCAAAAGCTACCTACAGTAAAAAAAAAAAAGGCTGGCAGTGAATGTGTTAAATTGAGTCAACGTAAAAATATTTAGTGTGTATGATTACTTAACATTTTTTAAGTTGCGCCAATGTTTTTATTTTAAGTCACTTCAACTTAGAAAGTTAAAGTAACACTGCTGATTTTCAACAAGCTTTGTATCATTGCAAAATCAGTAGAATATCAGAAAACTGTAAACAGTTTGGCAGGCATTCCTTTAGTTTGACAGTTTTTGAGAGTTGATTTGAGTGAAGTTGTGGGCCAGTTATGTTATTCATGCACAAATGCCATCACTGGTCCACAACTTAACTCCAATAACTGTCAAACTAAACGAATGCCTGCCAAACTGTTCTGATATTCTACTCATTTTGCAATGATACAAAGCTCGTTGAAAATCAGCAGAGTTCGTTCAAATACATGCAATAATGACCCCGAACTCATAACTTCAATCAGAATTGTGCATTTATTTGCAAAACTTAAAAGTTATGTTACAGTTCAGTTTTTTTGTATTGTAAATACTGCAGTGAACATTTTAAGTGCAACATCCTCTACATTCTTTTATTGCTTACTTCGGCCTGTGAGGTTGGTAGTCCCTGAACTCGGGCAGACATTTGTATACTGCACAGCAAAAATGACAGAGTATATTTAACACTTTAAGAGTAAAATGTACACCGAACTCGGTGTCTATTTGGGTCCAAAGAGTCAGTGTTCATCCAACACTTACTCTCAGAGTTAAATATGTACACTAATCTAGAGTTAATTGATTGACACTAGGAGTGTAAAAATGTACTTTTCAAAGGCACTATTTAAACACTATTTAGAGTAACCTTACACCAATAGGTGTAGGAGAATAACACTCCAAGAGTAAAAATGTACTTCAACTCAGTGTTTTTAGGGCACTATAAGGAGTAAAAATGTACTTAATTCAGTGTTAATATGTATTTTATCTCAGTGTTTTTAGGGCACTATAAGGAGTAAACATGTACTTAATTCAGTGTTAATATGTACTTTATCCCAGTGTTTTTAGGGCACTATAAGGAGTACAAATGTACTTAATTCAGTGTTAATATGTACTTTATCTCAGTGTTTTTAGGGCACTATAAGGAGTAAAAATGTACTTAATTCAGTGTTAATATGTACTTTATCCCAGTGTTTTTAGGGCACTATAAGGAGTACAAATTTACTTAATGCAGTGTTAATATGTACTTGATTCAGTGTTTTTTTGGCACTATAAAGAGTAAGAATTTACTCAATTCAGTGTTTTATGGGCACTATGGAGAATAAAAATGTAGTTCACTCTTTTTTGGCCTCTATATACCGGTAGTCTAAATGTACCACTACAGAAGTTATGTATGACACTATGGTTTGAAATGAGTGTTAAGCCAACATTTGAATGTAACATTTGACTTCAATTCAGAGCTTAATAAACACAAATGAGTTTAAATGCAGTCCACCTCATTTTATTTTAAAACGTTCCAGCAAACAAAGCTGGGAATATTTTTAACTGACATGCCTATTAAACACACTATAAAAGCATTTTACAACATACAGGAAAGTGCAATAAAGTACAGTCAATCAATGTAACATTGATGTAAAGTTTGTAAACAAT
This sequence comes from Poromitra crassiceps, assembly GCF_964638095.1. Taxonomy (NCBI): domain Eukaryota; kingdom Metazoa; phylum Chordata; class Actinopteri; order Beryciformes; family Melamphaidae; genus Poromitra; species Poromitra crassiceps. The sequence continues at coordinate 75,054,454 of NC_139626.1, forward strand.
GCAACCACATATTGGTCACCTCTAAAGTGCATATACATTATGTACACTGATTGCTGTTCAAATGGCTGACCAGATCAACATGCAGACAAGTTCAACGTGAGTTTTTTTTTTTCCTTTGTAATGAAGCAGGCTGGGTTCAAATGACCTTCTGTTCAGTCAATTTAAATGAAATGTAAAATTAAAATCACTAATGCACATTGAAATAAAATGACAAAGGAAATTCACTTATGTACATTAGTTTGACCATCATAGAAGTGTTTAATATCTTTCATAAAGTAAACTGTCCCAGTCCTGCTACAATAAAGTTGATCACCAACAATCTCAAAAATCAAAAAATCAAATAGTCCATGGCAACCACTTTCTTTTTCTTTTACAAAAATACATGAACAGGAACAATGTACTGGTCATCTCTGTCAAAACCATAAGTTGTCTGCAGGTCAAATGGTTTGAAGAAGCGCAACTGGTCAACCTTCAACAAACATTCATTTCCCCCTACTCCCTCCAGCACATGGTAGGAATGAAGATGCTCTGCAAAACCAAGTGTCTCAAATTCTTCTGTTACAAGAAAATACTGTCCACCAAATCCGACAATGTTTTTTATTTGACTAAATATTGGCATCCCCTCCTCTATCTTTGAACATACCAGGAGACCTGGGCGATACTCTGTACCATAAGATGTAATCCAGTTCACCACATCAACTTCACAGTCCATGTCAACATGCAGATAGTTTGCTATCAATTCACCATTTGTCAGGTTAGCAAGTTCAACCTTTTTTACTGGTCCACAACCAAGGCTTTTAAATGGCAATGATTCCCAATGGTATGCTATAGCCAGTTGGTGTTTTTTGGCTAAAGATTTTGTTATGTTTTTGAAGTTTTTGACGCTGTTCTTAAAAAAACGATGTTTCGCTTCAAATCTCATTGCCCAAAAATGAAGAATAGGACCAAGTTTTCGAATGGATCTGGGATAGTGGGTCATGAAGTGGTGTTTAGGGATTAAGTTGCGTTTTGGGTACAGCTCTTTAAAAAGCCGATGGTGATCAACAATAAGATGCTTCAGAAAAACGGTCATGCCTTCAGTAATGACTGGAGAAAATATAATGTTGATAATTTGCAACAAAAGCAGCAACAGTCTCCAGTGTTCATTTCCTTCTCGTAAAACATCTCCAAATATCAAGGGCACATTCCGGATCAAACAAAATGTCTGAATGGCATTGAGACCTATTCCATTACCAGCTTGCTCCAAATTAATTCTGGTTGGACGGTTTTTCCGCTCAAGATAGCCATAGTTGTACGCGTAAATTCTATTACAAGCATCTTGCTTCGATATGATCTTGTTGTCAGATAAGTACCCAAAAAGCAACTTTATCTCCAGCTGCCCCACTCCTTCCAATATGTCATGCATTATGTCAACTGCATAATTGTCAGAAACATGAAAGTACTTCAGATCATTGAGTATAGATGTTCGTTTAACTCCAAATGATGAAGGCAGTGTAGGGTCTTTCAAATCATTGCAATGTTGAACATGTAGTTCTTTACTGCGTAAGGTTACACTTGGATCATCGTCACTGAAAACCCTTTGGCAGGTGTGTTTGTCTAGTAGACAAAGGCGGCAGAAATAGTTTGCGCTGAAAGATTCAACATATCCAAGAAGTGTGTGCAAACCCAAATTGTCCCCAGTTACTTGTGCAACTGTTCCACGTACTGGTTCATCAGAGAAAGGTACTTCAATTCCTTCAGACTCAAGCACTTTCAGATCACGTACTAGGGGCTCCAGTATTGCATTCAATCCATATTTTTTGACATCTTCACTATGAAAGAGTGCAAGAAGATGAATATTCATAAGAGCAGAGTTGATCTTTGGAGAAAGGTTTCTTAAAATAAAGTATAGACTCCCAACCTTATGGATACCATGCTTACTTCCAAGCGCGTTGGCAGTTTCAAATTCATCGAAAAATAATTGTATTTGGAGAGAATTTTTATTTTTGGAGAAGAGGGGGTGACCTTTAAAATAGCTGCCATCACAAAAGTCTTTGTAGAGCTCACTCTCTTCACAAGGCTGGACAAAATGGCTGCATATTTCTTTGTTGGAGAATATAAACTTTAAAGTTGCCAATAAGGGGATGTAAACAAACTTGTCTGTCACAGGAACTTGGTCATATGTGCCAGAGGCTCGATTCCTTCTGGTGTCGTACCTTACACCTAGGGGGATCTCAACGGGATCTACCACACCCCACTTATCATGGAAATATTTTTTCCATTTTGACTCAGTATTCACATTGGTAAATGGATTTTCAAGGCTCTCAAAGTAATCTTCAAACTTTGCTCTTATATTCTCATCATCAGGAAGTAAGTTTGTAACATCATCTTTGACATTTGAATGCAATTCATGTACAAGCTCTTCCAGATTTTCAACAACTGACGTAATGACAGTAGTTGCCACACCACTGCTTTGAAGTTTTGCAATAAGGGATGCACACATTTCTTGGGTATTTTTTTGTCTATTCTCAGTACCGCTTGTTGAACTTTCTGGTTCTTCTAAACTGGATGAGACACTTTGCTGGTCAGATACATCAATTGGAGGGGGGAGTGGTTCATCATCATCATCTAGATTTCCAGTACCATGCTGCTTGTGGAGATGTTTTCTGAAGCCGGAGAAAGTCTGAAATGTCTGGCAGCACCCGTTTTGATCACATATCAGTCGAAATTTCTTACCAGGATAAAAGGCATGTGTGCATTTAAGATGCCGAACCAACTCTTTAACAGTACTGAAAGTGGACTTGCAATGAAAACACCTGAGCCTCATGCCAAAATCTCTAAACAGAGACTTAGTTAAGGAGCTTGGATCTCATGATTCTGACCGTTGGGGTTTCATGACAAAGGCCTACATCTATGTTGTAGATGGTGGTCTGCACAAATGTGTACAGAGTGTTTAGGGCCTGATCATAGGAGATGCCAAACACATAATGGGCTTTGAAAAGCTCATCAAAGGCTGACAGGGGAGACTTAGCCTTGCAGGGGAGGAGTTGACCGTCCACCACGATGTAGTAGTCATGGATGCTGGTTCGTGATGTGCCAACTGCCAGGATGTACGGCTGTCTTCTCTGGTCTGCACCAGTGACCTCCTCAAGGCTGCGGGTTGACTGTAAGATAAAATTGGAAAACATTAAACTCAGACCTGGAATTTCATCAGTCTAGGCCAGGGGTGGGCAACATTTTTCGCCAGAGGGCCACACATTGGGACTCATAACTGCCAAACACTCCCTATTTTCATGGGAGTCTTATCTTTAACCCTCTCTCCTGCTGTGATTGGTAATTTCTGCTGTTAATCTCCTGATATAATAGTGATACATATCAAATGGCTTTAGCGGATGAGATTTATTAACATAATGCAGTCTTTTTTGTTTGTTTGGTTGTTTTGTTTTCCTTTGAGCATGTTGGGGGCCGGATTGAGATGGGGCCGCATTTTGCCCATGTGTGGTCTAGGCCCTAGACTCCCCTAGACTCTAGGGTCATCACTTGCATGTGCAGTGGGCGGCGAACAGTTGTGTCCAGTAAGACAGCGGGTGAGAGAGGGGGAGCAACAAAGAGAGCAAGCGACAGAGAGAGATTGCGTGGAGCAATTAGGAGCCGAGTGAATCAATATGCTACAAACAATTACGATTAAAATGGGATTTTTGTTGTTGTGGCAGTCAGTGCTGATATTGTGTCGACATCGGAAATTACACTTTAACACATTGAGTGCCAAGGACGTCTGTGCACGTCCTAAAAAAAAGTAACGAGGAGTGCCAAGGACGTCCTAAAATCATAATTCATATTATTCCATAATTCTGCTGTTTAAGGTCGTACCTAGCCAGTGAGCATGAATCCCTTCAAGGGATCACACGGCGCCACCTTAAACATCGTCACGGAAGCTGCGCCACCCACCTCAGATCCTTTACTTTGTGCATGAGACAGCAGGGAAAGACGTGATCAAAGAGGAAACCGATGCATGCTTCAGCCAGAGCCGTACAGATTGCTCTGTCTGCAGCGGAGAGTGGGCTCGGCTGCATCCGCGCTCACAACTGAGCTCTTATGCTTCTATCTATCTCCACACGATTTCCTGCCAGAAAGCCAGCATCCGAAGCCGAACGGCCAAGCCTTTTCGTTCAGTCGCGTTTGCCAGCGCGCATCATTTCCTTGATGCGCGCTGGGATCCGTCCGGGGCAAAAACGGAGTCGAGAAAACAAACTCTGTGCGTGTGGGAGGAGCCCGCAGCTCAGAGGTGGAGAGGGGGGGGAGGGGGCACGCAGGCTGCACAGAAACTACACCACGCCACCACATCAGAAAACACCAGCCAGAGTCAGTGAATGTGCTCGAAATTAGAGTGCAAAAGGTATTCATAAAAGTGACTATATCTTGGAAAGTAAAAAAAAAACGACAGAAAACCCTTGAAAGTGCACTTTTTTCAGAGGCTGTCATTTCATAATGGAACTGTCTAGAAACAAAATTTCTTATTTGGAAGAAGCAGGAGTGTTCAATGTTTCATTAAAGTCCAGCCCCGTCAATATAGCCATAATAGAAAAAATTCTATAGCTGTTTTCAACTGAATGGAAGTGAATCTGGCACAGGCTGCAGACAATTTTACTGAAGCGCTGTGGCACTCAATGTGTTAATACGAGATAACGGCACAAATCTAAGGCAACTGACCTTGTGAAACTTGGCAACGTGATCCACAGCTTCCCGGACACTGATCTTCACAGGTCTCTTCGTTCCACCGGGTGGTGGAGGCAGGAGATACACCAGCAGCAGCAGTGAGGCCATGTCACTATCCCAACCTTAAGAGGGACAATATAAATCATGAATATAAATCTAAACACTCATGTCATAGAAATACAAGTACTATAGACGTGTGGCTGGTGATAAACTAATTTGAGCTCAATTGACAGTTACCTTGGACATCTTCATCTTCATTGGGTTTCTCCTCTGCAGATTGGATGAGGGCATCAAGCATGGCTGTCTTGGTGAGGGCTTTTGCTTCTTTTATGACTTTTGGCTTCAGGGCTCCCCACTTCTCCAGAAGTTTTGATGAGGTCTCTTCTCCAAACAGCAGCTGGAAATCTTGTAGGACCTGAAGGGGTGAGAACACCATATGGTATGTTTGCAGATGATGGTGACAGCAGTGGATCGTTTTTGTGCGTGTCAGGCAAGCCAATTTAATTTGAAATGGCTATTTAGTTGCACTAAATTATACACAGTCTATCATAATGGATCATTTCAGATCAACTCACCAATCCCTTAGTGTCAAGGAATCTTGGGAACACTGTAAGCACTGTGCTGCTTTTCTCAGGATCATGAATCAATTGCTGTCTGTACTGGAAGGTTTGTCTCATTTTATTTATGATCTGGTCTGCGTCGGTGCTGTGCTTCAGTAGAGATATGGCCTCCCGACACTGGTCTCCTTCAAGCTGATGTTCTGTGGTCACCTCTCTTTCAATCTGTGGTCCTTTGTCTGAAGTGGCTAAAGGGCGCTTCTGCGAGCTGCTGCTCCTCCTGCCACATTTGTTTTCTCGCATCATGTTCTTTAACTTCGTTGCAATGAAGCCCTCATTACTGCTGACATCAAAGAAGTGCTCCTAAAGACAGAGGCATGAGTGCAAAAAACATTGACTGTAATCATTTATATGCACCACTTTGCAAAAGTTAAGCCAAAATCTGCTTGTGTGACACCATTTGGAGTCTGAGTTTGCAAAGTACAGTCGGGCTGAGCCCCCTCAGCCATGCCGCCATCTGACAGAACTACCTAAAATAACAGAAACCATCTTTAGGGGGAAATTATTTGACGCGCACTTTGATTTTAGTTTGGCTCATGTCCTCTCCATATGGAGGGTGCGGTATTTATGTCCTATACTGCAGCCAGCTACCAGGGGTGATGTAGATGTTTTGGCTTCACTTTTGATCTAGATGTTTTGGCTTCATAACATTTAAAATAGGCCTCTAGCACATTTCAAAAGAAAAATAGATAACAGAATAATAACAAAATAACACAAATTTAGCTTTCATCTTCAACTCCCAATTTTGCATAAACCTTTAATCATGCCTACAGATGTATACTTACATATCCTTTCTTGGAGTAGGGATCTCTAGTGGAGGGGAAAAGCGCAACAATCCCCATAGCATACTGTGTCCTGACATCCATAGGTGGAGCACTCCTGAACGGGTTAAAAACATGGTTTATAATGTTAATTCCTATCCAAAGCCAATAATGTAACTTTACAGGGATACACAAAAAAAATTGGAGATTTGCCTATTTACCATATTGCCGATAGTAAAAGTATAATGTAGATGCATTTATCTTCACTGGGCATGGATTCGAAAGTGCGTTTCACCCCTCACTGCTACTTACAGCTAGCACTACAATGGCAGTACTTTCTAATGCACACATAGTGAAGATAAATGCATCTACAGTATACTTTTACTAATCGCCAATATGGCAAATGGGCGAATATCCAAAAAATTTTTGCGTATGCTTTTAACTTCACAAGATAGAATTAGACATTTAATAGCCTCATTGAAAGTCTGCTCTGGTCAGCTCAGTGATAATGGGTGACCAGAGTCAATACGGAGTCCGCTCATTATGCCGACCACCTGCAGTGCAGACAGCCCGCAGTGCAGACAGCCCGGTAGGGTTAGTGTTAGGGGTTAGTGTTAGGGCTGGAGCCCTAAAGCGCAAATTATGCTCGCGCGAAATCGCCGGCGCTGACTGCGCCGAGGGTGTCGCCGCAGCTGGGCGAAAATGTGACTCTGCGCCATCAATTCATTGTTGTGAGGAATGAGGAAATGCCATTTCCTCATTTAAGGTGCTTGTCCCTCATCTAGCAAAGCCTTCTGCAGGCTCACCGGAATGAGTTTTGAAATGGAGGTACAATAAAATGTTCCCCCAACGACATGATTGCACGTTCTTGGTAAACAACACGATAACGTTTTGGACAAGTTACGTTCGAGTATGCAGTCTGGCTGTCACCGCTCGTCGGCGGCAAGGCTTAAAGTCGTGGCTGCGCAAAACCATGCCGGGCGCTTAACACTACAACACATGCTGTTGCAGAACCTCGCTCAGCTGGTTCTGCTTGTGGGTATTGCATTGCGGGCTGTCGGCAGCACTGTCAATACTGAGAATAGAGGGTATGCATGTGATGTCACAGAGGCAGAAGTCACTGTGGGGTCACGGCCACTGAGTCACAGCAAGACAGCTTGAATGCAGTAATCAGCCTAGATAACTGACACCTGCTGCTCAGGGAGGAATTTGACAATCGTTCCCAATTGAGGGGGCGTGTTCCAGTGGGTGTGTTCCAGTGGGTGTGCATCCCCTCTATTGAGTTACCAATTTTAATTTATTAACTGTTTTATATTAAACACGTTAGCCGACAGTTCTTCTCCCATTGACAACATTATACTTAACTTACCCGTGCTTCTCAACCATATCAGCACAAAGGATGTTGACGAGCTTGCGCCTTACTTGGTCCGTGAGTTCCCTGGTCTGGCTGTATTCTTTAAGTATTTTCTCCCCTCCTGGCTTTGTTTCCAGAACTGTTCTGACAAGCTTGAGGCCAAGGTGGTAGATACAAGTCAGTGAGCTTCACTGAAAAACAATACTGGTTTATTTTGCAAATGATCTCACACATAACCAATAACTGTAAACCGTTTTGCAGGCATTAATTTAGTTTGACAGTTATTAACAGTTGATTTGAGTTAAGTTGTGGGTCAGTGATGTTATTCATGAACAAATTACATCACTGGTCCACAACTTAACTCAAATCAACTGTCAAACTAAATGAATGCCTGCAAAATTGTGTAGAGCAGAGGTTTTTAAAGTGGGATGTATGCCCTCCCCCTCTTTTCCCAGGAATGGGGGCTCCAAGCAGTTTCAGGGGAGGCCCAGTGAATGGCAGTGATTTTTTTTTACATTAGTTGTTAAAATGAGATCTCATAGAATAGCCTAAATATGTGTGATTTGGTTAAAGAGAAAGTTCAAAGGGTCGTTTGAGGGAATTTGACAGTCCCCCCCCCCACTTTCTTAGAGTCAGAAACAATTAAATGCCTTCAGACAGACCTTTTTATGCATTTGGTGTAGTCTGAAGTATGGTTAACAGCAATATCAGGCTATCTTGGCTCAATTGTTGTGTGGGAGCAAATAACATGATTCCATAGGCATTCAGGAATTTAACGGGGGAGGGGGGGTTTCGAAGCATTGTCTGGGGGGAGGCCCACAGGCTCATACTTTAAAAGCCCCTGGTTTACAGTTTTCAGATGTGTGAGATCAGTGGTTTTCAAAGTCTGAGACTGTGGGATCCCCCCAGACAAAGCTGGGGGGAAAGAAATCGCCCCTCTCGCTCAATCCCTAGATGCCTTTGGGACCATGATTATATATTTGATCTCATATACGTTAACAATTGAGCCCAGATAACCCGATATCGCTGTTTGACATACTTCAGAATACACAGAATACATAAAAGGTCTGCCCTATCCTAAGGCATGTATTAGTTTCTGACTCTGGGGTAGAAGGAAAAACCGTTAAATTCCACACAACTACTGAATCTCTGAACTATCTCTTTAACCAAATCGCATACATTTAGGCTATTATGTGATCTCCTTTTGATAACTGAGGTCATATTTTTTCACTTTCATTCACTGAGCCTTCCCTGAAACTGCATGAAGCCGCCTGGGGAGGCCCGCTTTCCACTTTGAAAACCCCTGTGTGAGATCATGTGCAAAATAAATCAGCATTGTTTTTCAGTGAAGTTCTCATTTAAGGAAAAACACACAATACTGAAAATATGATAAATGTTCAGCATTAATTATTAAAATAATTTCTACTCAAACAGATCACCTCTTTGGCCTTTGTGGAACTGTCATCAACGCGCTGCCTCTTCGGGGTTGTCAGAGTGCTGTCACTCTCTGATGAATGGGTGGATGATTGTGATGAGAGAGACAGGGTGTCTGTACATGACGAGGACCCTGCTGGAGACTCTGAGAAGGAAGCCAGTATGCATAGTCCATTAAAATAAACAAGTACAAGATTTGCATAGATTTAGCTGTTAACTGTTAGGGCCCTATCGTTGTACGGCACTATCGTTTGCGCCCCTTATTGCTATCTTCCCAGCGTCTTAAGCTATCGCCTGCCTCCACCGTCCTGTTTTGCGCTGGGATGACACAGGTGTAGGCGTGGCCCAGACGTGTCCGTGGGCCCCTAGCCTATCATGTCTCGCGCAAGTGTCATTTAGCGCTGTGGGGAAGATACCGTCGGTATGTGCCGAGCGCAAAGAGAGGTTTGGGCGTTGCCCGTCCCAAAATAGGCGTTCCAGTGCAATGTGTTAGAAAAAGGGGCCGTGGGTGCTCTCAATTTTAACTAGGGATGCACCAATCGATCGGCACATGACCGGAAATGGCCGATTTTCACGTGATCGGCCTCGACCGGTGACCGGCCCCGGTCAGTCCACATAGCCGATTCTGTGCGCCGGTCGGCTTTCCCCTTTTTTTGTTTGGTCAATTACCTGCAGCTGCACGATGCATGCATTCACGTGACGTGCGCGCACCGCAAGCAGCCAAAAGGAAACACGCCAGCATGTCGTCCTCATTGTGGAAATCGTAGTTTGTCACACATGCAAGTTGAAAATAAGCCGCGGAGGAGCAGGGTACATTGCCGAGTCCCGCTCGGCTGGAGTCTACTCCAGTCTGAGCGGCTCGCTTCACCTCACTGGCCCCTCTCTCTCCCTGGCCACAGCGCAACTTGGCGAAGTGAAGGTAGGCTACTATCGAGCCCTGTGTCCTGGTTACATTCCCTGACCAGCTGCAGTCCATATCACCGCTGCTTGCTGCAGATCAGCTGCTGCTGCTATCTGTCAGTCAATCACGTTGTAACGTGGATACAGTTGTTTCGTATTGCGAATAGAATGACAAAGATAATAAAACGCATCGCACCAGTGTGCAAGCTTTACTGTGCGTGATGATTTTTTTTGCGGATGGCGGATTAAAAGAAACGGACTCTGTGTGTAAACTCAACTCAAAAACTCATTTCCTCATCTACTCAAGAACAGCCAAATCCACAACTGTAGAGTGGGCATGGCTGGGCTCCAGACCTATAGGCTATAAACTCCTTGTCCAGGGATAACATTTTGACGTTTATTTATTTTTATTCTATTCGTTTATTTGGCAGGGACATATATAAAAAAAACATTAAACCCCATAGGGGAAGAGATGCTTTGTAACAGATTTAGCCATAGGCTACTTTCCATCTGGAGCCCCTCTTCTGTTGCACCTTTTTTCTTTTGGAAAAGTAAATGCATGATAGCTGTGGGATATACTGGTTGTTTTATATTCATTGTATTTACACAAAAAATAAAAGCTCTGTCCAGTAACCTGGAACACTTATTTTGAGATGTTTTTTGACTGAGATCGTCCTACCTCATGCAAATGATAAATGTGACATGAATCTTAATTTTCTATTAAAGCAAAGTAAAAAAATTTTTTTTTTTTTAAATAACACGTCAATTATTGTTCTTAGAAAGAAAATCGGAATCGGCCAAAATCGGTATCGGCAAGTCAGACTATTCAAAAATCGGAAATGGCCAGTGAAAATGCCAATCGGTGCATCTCTAATTTTAACACCAGCAAATAGCTAGTCTTAGTGCAGACAGCATTCAAAGTCAAAGTCCCACTGATTGTCGCACACTCAGGCAAATTTGTTCTCCGCATTTGGATAGGCCCATTACGCACGGCTCGCGCGCGGACACACTTTCCTCCAATGCCACGTTGATTTTCAACTAACCTACAGTGCAGAAAAAAAAAAACACACATTGACTTAACAATGAGAATTTGTTTGTCATGGTTTTGTGGGAAAAATGATTTGCGTTTTGAATTGGATTACCAGGGGAACGAGGGTCTGGCGGGGCGGGAGTCTGTGTGTAGCGCGGGGAGGGGTGCTTTGTGTTCAGCTAGTGTGCCGGTGCACAGGGTGGGTAGAGGCACTGAGGCAGCGCTGTGCGCTGTCCCGCGGATCGAAATCGGTTTCTGGCAGCAAATCACTTTTTGACACAACACCAGCCAGTAGGCTATACAGTAACCTCTCTTCCTGCAATTGCACCATGCAACAATAGCTTAACCCGAGTGGACAATTATGGTATAGGCTATTGAAATAAAATCACACACATCTCACAAATGCCATTCCCAACGTCCCCAGCTTGACCGCTTTCCGGCACAAAGAGCCTTGTGGTCGTTGCCTGAAACAGGCCTAACCCACTCATGTTAGAGCCTGCTGCCACTTCGGGTTAAAACGGCACTTGCCCATTGACCCGACCTGCGACTCACGAGGTGACCCACCATTAGTCCCACCATCTTTGCCTGCATAAAACCACATCCCACAATGTGCTGATGTAACACAGCAATGTTACCTGTAAAATCCTTGTCGCATCATAAAAACATTTTATACATTTGACAGTTCTTGATGACGTTAAGTTATTCCTTTATTCAAAGGGGGGAAAAAGAGACCGTTGTAAACCAAATTTGATACCTTGTAAACTAAATTCAATACTTTTAAGGCCTTATTTTGAGAATTTCAAATTGAATACTTTTTTTAAATACTTTTAAAACCCTGCGGCCCGCGGGGACCCTGTACTTACCAATCACTGAATTGGGATCAACAATAGTCCAAAGCATGTTTGTGTTTTGCTCCAGGACGTCACTGAACACCTCCTCATCAACCTCCAATCCTGTGTCATCCGTCAGATACACCCTAGTGGCCTCGGGGATGCTGAACTTCTCTTTGGCTGAGAATACACAAGATCATAAAAATAAATGTGCCATGTGTCATTCCATACCTATTTGTGTTTTATTATTCATGTAATGTTTACATAATTCAGGGTCCCCACACGTCCTTCCAACTTCAAATTCAAGAACTTTTCAAGGACTTTTAAGGCCCAATTCCCCAAATTCAAGGACCCATCACAACATAGAGACAAGGATCATGGTTAATTACTGCTACAACGACAGAGGCTTGAATGTGTGAACACAATTCTCAACTGTGCTGTGTTAGTTCGAATTCCAAATGACAGAAACCCACCCAGTGCAATGCTTGTTATTAGAACAATCTTTTGTTTTCACTTGCCGAAAGCGGAAGGCAGCTGCCTCCCTCCTAATTCTCTATGCAGGAAAAACCTAAAATTCAAGCAATTTCAATGGCCCATGTCAAAAACGTTTTTAACCGCTTGATTTTTATTTTTCAAATTTACAAACTTTCAAGGATTTCAAGGACCCTTGAACCATGATCATTATTACTAACCTTCAATTAACATTCAGTGTTTATAAGGTGTAGGCTAAGGGCAAGTGAGTTCAGGTTAAACCTTGAAATTCAAATCTAAAATCTAAACTGGATGATCTTGAGTTGGTCAATAAAAACATTACCTTCTTTGATAAGTGATGCATATGAGCCGCCATTAACTTTGAGGTAAGACTTCCTCCCTTTGTATTTGACTCGGAACAGCATTGCTGCTGTCGTTGTTGCCTATGAAATCAGATAAAAACACAAATGTATCAAATGCACAAGAACTGTAAGTTTAACATGTCCAGTGTGACTGGATGTTATAATTTCAGATGGGGAAAGGGTGCATCTGTGAGGAATAGTACATGTTATTGGTACTTCTCAAATGGTGAAAATATATTTTGGGGGTCATGTACGGGCATTTCAGACAAGCAGCATAGTATGATATTCACTGGGAACTATCCAGGCCCAGCCTGATTGACTGAATTGTTAACTTGTTACACTCAATTTCCTCCAGAAGCAGCATACACTATGGGATTTTGGTTCTGCAGACTGCAGCAAGCACCTATTGCCAACACGTGTTAGCAAGCTAGCTAGTTAAAGCTCCGTATACCAACACCTCCATAATGTAACGTTACCATTACGTTTTACTTTGTTGGGTGGCTCAAATTAACGTTAGCTTAAGTGCTAACTAGTATCGTTATTATAGAGTAGGCCTATGCAGGCTGTTGGCTAACCAAGCGAGGTTGGATAAGGCTACTTCCTGGTCGGTGTCACGTTAGCTGATTCTGCCATTGGCTAAATGTATTATGGAAAAGGGCTATTTAATGCTACGAATAGTGCATTCAAAAGTCGAATTCATGCTGATATTCCCCCTTGCATTATTCTCCTCATTTAACGTTAAAGTAGCGTTCGTCACCGATGCCACGTTTAACCAGGATAGCCCCTTGCTAGCTAGCTGAACAAGCCCTAACGTGGCTCTAGCTAGTTAAAGCTCCGTATACCAACACCTCCATAATGTAACGTTACCATTACGTTTTACTTTGTTGGGTGGCTCAAATTAACGTTAGCTTTTAAGTGAGCAAGTGCTAACTAGTATCGTTATTATAGAGTAGGCCTATGCAGGCTGTTGGCTAACCAAGCGAGGTTGGATAAGGCTACTTCCTGGTCGGTGTCACGTTAGCTGAATCTGCCATTGGCTAAATGTATTATGGAAAAGAAAGGGCTATTTAATGCTACGAATAGTGCATTCAAAAGTCGAATTCATGCTGATATTCCCCCTTGCATTATTCTCCTCATTTAACGTTAAAGTAGCGTTCGTCACCGATGCCACGTTTAACCAGGATAGCCCCTTGTTAGCTAGCTGAACAAGCCCTAACGTGGCAAGGTAGCCCCAGGCTAGGTAAAGTCCCCCCGCTAAAACTAGTGCTAACTATCATGGTTTTCTAAAACATGACACTAACCAACCGAAATGATTATTCCATCTTACTTGTTTTATTTCTCCCGAGCAGCAGTAGTCCGGGACCGTGCATCTCAGGCAGCTTGGCGGAAAGAAAGAAAGAATTGCGTTCAGTCCGCCGAAATAAAGTTTATGGGCGTGTGCCTAATGTTACGTTACGCTGCAGACGTAATCACGTAGCATGGTATAATGCGGACTGTGTAGACTCAACCATCAAATTAACACTATTAGGTTTCAACTAACACCAATTGAACTCCACACCAACACTATACCACGAATAAACACCACACAGTGCTACTGTATGAGTAGAGCAAGTGTACATTACACCAAATCAACTCTAGAGTGTAACCAAAACTACACTACAAAGAAAAACTCTGGAAATGTTACACTCTGCCATTTGCTGTGTGCAGTGAACATACAGTGTAAATACAAGCCAGAACTCTACATTCTTTTAGTGCATACTGCCTGGCAGTGTTATCCCCATCTCTCTCACACACTCTCACACTCTCACACTCTCTCTCTCACACACACACACACACACACACACACACACACACACACACACACACACACACACACACACACACACACACACACACACACACACACACACATTCTTTGAGCACATACTGCTTACTTGCTGGTATTCCCTGAACATGGGCACATGACGCATGGCAAATAATATACCGCACATACTGCTTACTTGCTGGTATTCCCTGAACATGGGCACATGACGCATGGCAAATAATATACCGCAGTGAAGATACAATCAGAAATCGGCCAGAAATACCCATTTGTTTTCATAAAACAAGTAAAGTGCAAAATCAGAACACAAAGTCATCTGGAACTCTACCCTACATTCTGCAATTACAAAAACAGCAGTGAACATAGTAATTTAAGTGCAACCTCCAAACGCCAACCTCTTTAAGGGTTTAAGTCTTGTTTGAATCAAGTGTCAGTGGAATTAAAGGTACATTCAGCGATGTTTTGTTAAAATAAGTGTTAAATGGCTCTATATTCTTACAGCAATCACTGAAATAGAGTGTTTGATCAGTAACTTGAAACCCCCAACCCCCCACTGTCCTCTATCTCTCTCCTGTAGTCCTGCAGACAGGGAATCCAACACTGCCATTCGTGAGTTTCTACAGGTTATTGTTGCCTGCAGGACTACAGGAGAGAGATAGAGGACAGCGAGGGGTTGGTTGTTTCAAGTCACTGACCAAACACTATTTCAGTGATTGCTGTCAGAATATAGAGCCATTTAACACTTATTTTAACGCAAAAACCTAGCTGAATATACCTTTAAACTACCTACTCCTGGCTGTTCAGCTCAGTGCTTAATTTGTGCACTTTTGTGCTCAACTTTTTTGCATCAAGCTCCATCAGGACTTTTTGCACAAATTCAAAAGTGTATTTGTGTTTTATCGGATATTTGAGGTTGAGTGCATAGATCAGCCCGAAGAACATGGCAAAGGCGGTTGCAAAAGAGGGCACCTCATTCAGCACCACTGTTTCTTCAATGACAAGCTTGATGTCTTTCGGTGGATGGAAAGGATCGTCTTTGCCGGTGAGGAAGATCGCCATGGTCGTCTTCGTCAGCTCGACTTGAGCCTCATCTTCCTGGATATCCTGCAAAAAAGCATTAGATGAGGACAAAGAATGTACAGTAGAGTGCAGATGTCTGACAAGGCCTAAAGGGCCTTGGCCTAAAAGACAAAATAAGATAAATTGTTGAACTATAAACTTATACTGTATAGTAACACGATTTATGATCAGCCGCACCAGAACTATTTTCGACCGCCCACTAGCTGCTAGCGAGCTGATGCTCTAGCTGCAGTTTCATGGAGGAACTATAGCTAGCAGCTAGCGTATGTAGTTTGGTAAAAAGAAAATAGTTCTTATGTGAATGGGAGAAGTTAGCCCTGAAGCCTTTCTGTCAGGAAGCCATGATGCAGAACAGAGGAATCACCATACAACTCTTCAAACATGTTTCATTACATTTTCCTTTTTGTTTTAAGGATGATGTTGGTTGTTATGGGTTGAGCAAGTAAAAAAAGGTTTTTTCATTTATCCACGACCAAACCCATACCCTAACCATATTGGTGTACTTGCCCAACAATAATAACCAATCTTTGGATCGTAATTTAACATTTTCAAATAAGAAAATTCTTGTTAAAAATGTGTGACTTGACCTGGAATCGAACCCCAGATGTCAAAAGGTCATCTCCAGATTTCAAGTTGTAAGCTCTTATAGACTGTACTTTCAAAATTGTAATAGGCACAAATTAAAAAAAACTAGGAATCTTATCTACACCGGAAATATTACTTTGACCCACCTAAAATCATGTGACTCCTGTCACGGCAGTCTAGTCAGAGTCAAGATTTAAAGTCAGACGGTTAAATTAGCAACAGGCAGACACCGGAAGTAGGTCACAGATGGGACATGAGTTACATGATTTTAGAAATGAGGTCAAATTAATATTTCCGATGTATCTTGCACATTCCGAGTTGTAATATATTGTCATGTCATGGTGTCTTTGTGTCATTAACTCATTGAGTGCCAGCCACTTTTGGAGAACGGACGCTCCCAGTGCCAGAGTTTCAGAGCATTTTCAGTGATTTCTCGAGGCCCACAGAATATTGTGTGATATTACTATGTAAACACTGAACACGCACAAAGAACGATGAGACTCTATTCTATCATCTGCAAAAAAAAGTTTATTGATCCCATTTTCCGTTCTTTAGTTATGAGCCGGAGAAGATAGCTTGATTCATCCAAAAACAGCAATTTTTTTCTAGAAGCTGAGATAATTGGCCTTTTGTGAAATTAAACATTTCAAGCACATCACTGACTCTGAAGCTAATCTTTTCTAATGTAGTCACACCTCAAAAATAATTTCCTTCAATAAAACAGTTTAGGCCAGGGAATTTTGTTTGGCAGAATAATATTTTTAGCTACAACCAGCAGCGCTGGCCCCTGCGTGCGCTGCTGGTTGCAGCTTCTTGCTGGTCTTGATTTGCTGCTGGTGGGCATCGGATATTCTGGCTTGCGTTTGTCAATCCTGTCCTGCTGCCTGGGTCTGTCTGGGTGTTGCGTGCTGCTCTGCGTGCCCCCCCCGCCCCGCCCCGCCCCGCCTCAACTGCACACTCCTCCTCCTGTCTGTGGTGGCTCTCTGCTGAGTTTGCTGTGCGCACAGTGAAGGGTGCGCAACATCCAGTTTTTTTACAGCGTTCCGCGTGTGTTTGTCACCGGCAACGATGCTTCCAGTTGAGAATAATAACAACTCCACGGTGTGGATGTGCGGATGTGCTGTCGCAACCGACACGGAGCGGCTCAATTGTGGGAGCAGATTGGCTGCTGCAGGCACAGCTGCAGTAACGTGCTTCAGCATATCGATGCATACGGATGCGATGCGATTTCCGTTTCCATAACGACTTCTTCTTTGTTTTTTCCTTGCCTTTCTGTTATGTGGAGAGCACTGTCGCCACCTAAGGGTTCTGTAAAATAGGTTATAGACCTCCAATAGCTATAATATTTGTACAGGAGAGGCAGAAGGCTTTGATCGACGCCCCACCGTCAAAAAACGCAATTGACGAACATGTCCGTCCTTGGCACTCTACGTTACTATTTGAAATGACGAACATGTCCGTCCATGGCACTCAATGAGTTAACACATTCACTGCCAGCCGTTTTTTTTTTACTGTACGTAGCTTCTGCCAAGCCGTTTTTTGAGGATTCTGGCTCATTTTACAAGAGCCGAGGATAATTTTCTGCTTGGACTTTGTGAACACGAAGTTCACAAAAGTACTAGAATGTGTGCTTTCTCTGTCTAAAAGAGTTAGTTTGTAGAGTTAGTAGTTATGTAGATATTAGCCGTTGAGTACAGCATGGTTTGAGCGTCTGAGACAGGAAGCTGAGATAATCGCAGTTTTGTGAAATTCAATCAAACAGGCAGAACAGTCACTTTAACCATTTATTTTTGGCATCAGTGAGAGATCAGACATCTGAACAATATAGTTCTGAACACCCTCTCCTTCAAACTCCTCCCTCCGTGGGCGTGTCTGGTGGCGTTTGTCACAAGCCAGTTTCTCCTGCCTGTCTGAGCAGTGAGCAGCCTCCCTCTCTGGCGGCCCCTCGTCGGCGAGTGTGGCGAGTGTGGACTGTGGATGGGGCTCAATCATTTCTTGGATTTTCGGTTGAGAGCTTTGATGAAGCTTTGTGCGATTCTAGGCTTTATGCTGCCCACCCAGTCTATTTTTGGAACCCCCCACCGTTGTGCGCCCGTGTGCAGCAGCGTGAAAGCGTTTTCGCCTACAGTATGAGAATGAGGCTCGTTCGTTTCTGGGTTTTCGGAATGCTTGCGATTCTGGCCTTTCTGCGGGTGTTTCAAAGTGTGTTTCACCCATAATCTATTATGCAAATTTGCAATCCCCCACGCCAGCACCCAGGCACCGCTCTCCGCTCTCGGTGTGCTGCTGCTGGCGCGGCCGCTCTCGGGCGAGTCTGGTGACTGATGACTGTAAAATCGCCAAGCCATTTCCTTGAGAATGGCTTCCTCCCGCGGCTGTTTTTGGTTGGCTTTCTCTCTGTCGGGAGAGCACTGTCGCCACTTAGTTGGTCGGTAAAATAGATTATACACATTCAATACTTCCAATATTTTTATAGGAGACGTGGGGGGCATTGATCCACGTAGCACCGTCAAAAAATTTTTTTTTTTTTTTTGACGTCTCAACTCGTCATTGGCAGTGAACCGTTGGATTGTGTTTGACGAGTCAACTCGCCATTGGCAGTGAACGTGTTAATAAAGCAAATTCATTGTTATTTTTCTAGTTTTTCCCCATACTGCTATTTTACATTGAAGTCAACGGCGAGTGGCTTGTGTGTTCCCCCTAAAAGGGGGGGAAGACCATGTGCCACCTACAAAATGACATATTGCCTATCGTATCACTGATGACATCACAGTTGCCCAAGTGCCATCACTGATGGCATCACCAATTGCTCAAGTGACATAACTGATGACATCACACCGCTGCCACACACACCACTTAGCCCATTTTAACTAAGATGGTCTGTGAGTGTGTGAACAAGAGAGATGCCCTACCTTGTATTCTTTGACGAGGTGCTCCAAAGGTTCACCCAGGTAGATGATCAGACATTTCAGGATGTATTCTCTCCTGATGGTGATGTCCGCAGTCTGAGTAAGAACAGTTCATATTAAAGCTATTAGTTACTATTATAATTACATACACAGAAAAATAGTCTTCAGCCATGTTTCCCACTGATGCACAACTCATTCATAGATACCTCATCCAAAACGTGCAAAGCCGGGGCGATCTTCTCCTTCACAGCTCCTCCCTTGCTCCTGATGAGCCCCAGCAGTTTGGTGGAGTACTTGTCCAACTGTGCCATGAACATGGTCTCCAAGGGTACTGTTGTGACTCGCATGAACTCAGCGTTTATCTGGAAAATTAAAACAGCAGAGAAGAAGGAAGTTTGAGAATTTTTAATTCAAGGCATAGGTCAGACTTTTTGATGTGGGGTTCTATGTGGTAGTCAGTGCAGTAGAATGCAACTTTTTTGCATCAAGCTCCATCAGGACTTTTTGCACAAATTCAAAAGTGTATTTGTGTTTTATCGGATATTTGAGGTTGAGTGCATAGATCAGCCCGAAGAACATGGCAAAGGCGGTTGCAAAAGAGGGCACCTCATTCAGCACCACTGTTTCTTCAATGACAAGCTTGATGTCTTTCGGTGGATGGAAAGGATCGTCTTTGCCGGTGAGGAAGATCGCCATGGTCGTCTTCGTCAGCTCGACTTGAGCCTCATCTTCCTGGATATCCTGCAAAAAAGCATTAGATGAGGACAAAGAATGTACAGTAGAGTGCAGATGTCTGACAAGGCCTAAAGGGCCTTGGCCTAAAAGACAAAATAAGATAAATTGTTGAACTATAAACTTATACTGTATAGTAACACGATTTATGATCAGCCGCACCAGAACTATTTTCGACCGCCCACTAGCTGCTAGCGAGCTGATGCTCTAGCTGCAGTTTCATGGAGGAACTATAGCTAGCAGCTAGCGTATGTAGTTTGGTAAAAAGAAAATAGTTCTTATGTGAATGGGAGAAGTTAGCCCTGAAGCCTTTCTGTCAGGAAGCCATGATGCAGAACAGAGGAATCACCATACAACTCTTCAAACATGTTTCATTACATTTTCCTTTTTGTTTTAAGGATGATGTTGGTTGTTATGGGTTGAGCAAGTAAAAAAAGGTTTTTTCATTTATCCACGACCAAACCCATACCCTAACCATATTGGTGTACTTGCCCAACAATAATAACCAATCTTTGGATCGTAATTTAACATTTTCAAATAAGAAAATTCTTGTTAAAAATGTGTGACTTGACCTGGAATCGAACCCCAGATGTCAAAAGGTCATCTCCAGATTTCAAGTTGTAAGCTCTTATAGACTGTACTTTCAAAATTGTAATAGGCACAAATTAAAAAAAACTAGGAATCTTATCTACACCGGAAATATTACTTTGACCCACCTAAAATCATGTGACTCCTGTCACGGCAGTCTAGTCAGAGTCAAGATTTAAAGTCAGACGGTTAAATTAGCAACAGGCAGACACCGGAAGTAGGTCACAGATGGGACATGAGTTACATGATTTTAGAAATGAGGTCAAATTAATATTTCCGATGTATCTTGCACATTCCGAGTTGTAATATATTGTCATGTCATGGTGTCTTTGTGTCATTAACTCATTGAGTGCCAGCCACTTTTGGAGAACGGACGCTCCCAGTGCCAGAGTTTCAGAGCATTTTCAGTGATTTCTCGAGGCCCACAGAATATTGTGTGATATTACTATGTAAACACTGAACACGCACAAAGAACGATGAGACTCTATTCTATCATCTGCAAAAAAAAGTTTATTGATCCCATTTTCCGTTCTTTAGTTATGAGCCGGAGAAGATAGCTTGATTCATCCAAAAACAGCAATTTTTTTCTAGAAGCTGAGATAATTGGCCTTTTGTGAAATTAAACATTTCAAGCACATCACTGACTCTGAAGCTAATCTTTTCTAATGTAGTCACACCTCAAAAATAATTTCCTTCAATAAAACAGTTTAGGCCAGGGAATTTTGTTTGGCAGAATAATATTTTTAGCTACAACCAGCAGCGCTGGCCCCTGCGTGCGCTGCTGGTTGCAGCTTCTTGCTGGTCTTGATT
Source organism: Poromitra crassiceps (assembly GCF_964638095.1). Lineage (NCBI taxonomy): Eukaryota > Metazoa > Chordata > Actinopteri > Beryciformes > Melamphaidae > Poromitra > Poromitra crassiceps. Next base: position 75,075,434 of record NC_139626.1, read on the forward strand.
TGCTGCTGGTGGGCATCGGATATTCTGGCTTGCGTTTGTCAATCCTGTCCTGCTGCCTGGGTCTGTCTGGGTGTTGCGTGCTGCTCTGCGTGCCCCCCCCGCCCCGCCCCGCCCCGCCTCAACTGCACACTCCTCCTCCTGTCTGTGGTGGCTCTCTGCTGAGTTTGCTGTGCGCACAGTGAAGGGTGCGCAACATCCAGTTTTTTTACAGCGTTCCGCGTGTGTTTGTCACCGGCAACGATGCTTCCAGTTGAGAATAATAACAACTCCACGGTGTGGATGTGCGGATGTGCTGTCGCAACCGACACGGAGCGGCTCAATTGTGGGAGCAGATTGGCTGCTGCAGGCACAGCTGCAGTAACGTGCTTCAGCATATCGATGCATACGGATGCGATGCGATTTCCGTTTCCATAACGACTTCTTCTTTGTTTTTTCCTTGCCTTTCTGTTATGTGGAGAGCACTGTCGCCACCTAAGGGTTCTGTAAAATAGGTTATAGACCTCCAATAGCTATAATATTTGTACAGGAGAGGCAGAAGGCTTTGATCGACGCCCCACCGTCAAAAAACGCAATTGACGAACATGTCCGTCCTTGGCACTCTACGTTACTATTTGAAATGACGAACATGTCCGTCCATGGCACTCAATGAGTTAACACATTCACTGCCAGCCGTTTTTTTTTTACTGTACGTAGCTTCTGCCAAGCCGTTTTTTGAGGATTCTGGCTCATTTTACAAGAGCCGAGGATAATTTTCTGCTTGGACTTTGTGAACACGAAGTTCACAAAAGTACTAGAATGTGTGCTTTCTCTGTCTAAAAGAGTTAGTTTGTAGAGTTAGTAGTTATGTAGATATTAGCCGTTGAGTACAGCATGGTTTGAGCGTCTGAGACAGGAAGCTGAGATAATCGCAGTTTTGTGAAATTCAATCAAACAGGCAGAACAGTCACTTTAACCATTTATTTTTGGCATCAGTGAGAGATCAGACATCTGAACAATATAGTTCTGAACACCCTCTCCTTCAAACTCCTCCCTCCGTGGGCGTGTCTGGTGGCGTTTGTCACAAGCCAGTTTCTCCTGCCTGTCTGAGCAGTGAGCAGCCTCCCTCTCTGGCGGCCCCTCGTCGGCGAGTGTGGCGAGTGTGGACTGTGGATGGGGCTCAATCATTTCTTGGATTTTCGGTTGAGAGCTTTGATGAAGCTTTGTGCGATTCTAGGCTTTATGCTGCCCACCCAGTCTATTTTTGGAACCCCCCACCGTTGTGCGCCCGTGTGCAGCAGCGTGAAAGCGTTTTCGCCTACAGTATGAGAATGAGGCTCGTTCGTTTCTGGGTTTTCGGAATGCTTGCGATTCTGGCCTTTCTGCGGGTGTTTCAAAGTGTGTTTCACCCATAATCTATTATGCAAATTTGCAATCCCCCACGCCAGCACCCAGGCACCGCTCTCCGCTCTCGGTGTGCTGCTGCTGGCGCGGCCGCTCTCGGGCGAGTCTGGTGACTGATGACTGTAAAATCGCCAAGCCATTTCCTTGAGAATGGCTTCCTCCCGCGGCTGTTTTTGGTTGGCTTTCTCTCTGTCGGGAGAGCACTGTCGCCACTTAGTTGGTCGGTAAAATAGATTATACACATTCAATACTTCCAATATTTTTATAGGAGACGTGGGGGGCATTGATCCACGTAGCACCGTCAAAAAAAATTTTTTTTTTTTTTGACGTCTCAACTCGTCATTGGCAGTGAACCGTTGGATTGTGTTTGACGAGTCAACTCGCCATTGGCAGTGAACGTGTTAATAAAGCAAATTCATTGTTATTTTTCTAGTTTTTCCCCATACTGCTATTTTACATTGAAGTCAACGGCGAGTGGCTTGTGTGTTCCCCCTAAAAGGGGGGGAAGACCATGTGCCACCTACAAAATGACATATTGCCTATCGTATCACTGATGACATCACAGTTGCCCAAGTGCCATCACTGATGGCATCACCAATTGCTCAAGTGACATAACTGATGACATCACACCGCTGCCACACACACCACTTAGCCCATTTTAACTAAGATGGTCTGTGAGTGTGTGAACAAGAGAGATGCCCTACCTTGTATTCTTTGACGAGGTGCTCCAAAGGTTCACCCAGGTAGATGATCAGACATTTCAGGATGTATTCTCTCCTGATGGTGATGTCCGCAGTCTGAGTAAGAACAGTTCATATTAAAGCTATTAGTTACTATTATAATTACATACACAGAAAAATAGTCTTCAGCCATGTTTCCCACTGATGCACAACTCATTCATAGATACCTCATCCAAAACGTGCAAAGCCGGGGCGATCTTCTCCTTCACAGCTCCTCCCTTGCTCCTGATGAGCCCCAGCAGTTTGGTGGAGTACTTGTCCAACTGTGCCATGAACATGGTCTCCAAGGGTACTGTTGTGACTCGCATGAACTCAGCGTTTATCTGGAAAATTAAAACAGCAGAGAAGAAGGAAGTTTGAGAATTTTTAATTCAAGGCATAGGTCAGACTTTTTGATGTGGGGTTCTATGTGGTAGTCAGTGCAGTAGAATGCAGCTGGCACGGTCCCAGTTTGGAGAAATGGAGACCGGCCGTGTCAGACATGTAGAGCTGTCTGCTGAGTGTGAAGCCATGAGAAGAAACGTAAAAAATAATACATTAGATGCTTGAATACTGGTAGGGCCATGAAATCCATTTTATACTTTTCCAAATTATTATTATTTTTACGTTTTTGCTCATGGCCCCCTTCATACTCCGCTCTACTTGACAGTGCAGCCGGTGCGGTCCCAGTTTGGAGAAATGGAGACTGGCTGCATTCTACTGCATGTAGTACATTTGACTGTATGCAAGTACCTCATACAACCCCACATAAAAAAACTGAACTATCCTTTTAATCCAAGAAGAGCCAAAGGTCTTACACAGAAAGTGCCCTGCCAGTGAAGTGAGACTCAAGGGATAGTTCACATTAAATCCATGCTGTTCCTCATTTTAGCTCTGGAAAGTTGGGCAAAAATGAAAGCAAAGTCAAGCTGACCCCATTGACTTTGCTTTTGCTAAACTTTCCACAGCTATGAGGAACAGCATGGATTGTGCTGAGAAAGAACTCTACCAATCAACAGCATCATTGGTAAGTAGCAAATAGGGCTAGACTTTAAAACATGTGAACTATCCCTTTGAGTGAGTGACTAATGAGTCTGAGGTGCTCTGCATCTAAAAACATACCTCTTGCATCTGAAAAAGTGCAGGCCATTTCTCCAAGACGAGTTTAACGCCCGGCCTCTTATCCACTATTTCTTGTCTCCGGTATGCAAAAGTCTTAGCCATCATTTCTTTGACCGTTTGTCGGTTGTTTCTTATCTGCAGTTCTGCCAAAAGGGACATCCTCACTTGTTCCATGCTTTCTTCAGTCTCACCAGTTGGCAGGGATGGAAAATGGTTGGACTCGGCTCGTCTAGGTCTCTTCACATTCTTGGCTGGGTGGGCATCCACTTGAGACTTGGATTTCAAAGAATTCACAGTGAGCTCAGCAGATGTGTTGCCGTGTAATTTAAGTAGAGTCCGATAGTTGGCCATTTTTGTCTTGAGCCTTCCTTTCCATCCATAGCGGTCATTTTCAGCACCTAATGTCAGGCACGGATGCGTCTTTATCAGTGCCAGAGCAACTTCCCGGTAGTCAGCATCTCCAGCATATGCTCTGTATGTGTAGATTCGTTCTACCAGTTTCTCCAGGATGTCTGACAGCATTTTCGAGCCGGGTGTCACTACAGTTTGGCTTCTCGCATACTCTGCATTCCCCCTCTGTAGTTGACATTCTGTGTCATAGGAGAAGGTTGGGATTGGGAACACCTTTGGCCACTGCTGTGTTCTTAATGAGTCTGAGGAAGGGCTGCTGAGCAGTGTTGGCTCATCTGTATGTGAAGATCCTGAGGAGCTGTTAGGCTGTGTTGTGTCTGAGGAGTCACTATCTAGTCTAACTGAAGTGGAGCTACTCATTCTTGGGATACTACTCACTGAAGGGATGCAACCCGTGGGATCAACAGCGCTGAGAACAACAATTGTGTTGTCTGGGTTTAATGGGACAACTTTGATAACTGTAAGATCCTTGATTACATTCTTGATTACAGTTCAAAAGGTCAGATTAACAAATATGTCCCCAAAATCCTTGTCCAAGTACTGCAGCCTTATGTATCCTTCTAATCCACATGCATTCTTGACCTCTTCCATGAGCTCTGGCAGTGAGTTGGGGACCCCATTGGGTAGCTCCATTCTTGTTGTCCTCGCTCAAGATGACCAGCAATCTAACAGGTGTGATATCTGCCATGGTGCCCTGAATGTGTGTGAGAGAGAGAGGGAGAGAGAGAGAGATGGCATGGGTGCTGGTGAGAAAAAACAAATTTGACTGAACTTTTTGTACGGCGAAGCTTGTTTGCATCCATACCACACTTCGATACTCATCAGTTCGGTTCTTTATCGATACTCTTACAAGTTGTTCTCCATCACCAAATAATTGGTTTAAAATATATATTTTAAAATTAATAATGAATTCAGAACAGGATTAGAATTTCCTTTGATTTTAAGTAGAACTACATTTTTCTAGAGCAGTAACATTTCCAACAGCAAAGTCACCTTATAACCTCAATATTTCACTGGAAACAAATCTAAATATGTCAATGAAATAAATGACATTCCTGACATCAATACTGAGTGGAATTTAGAAAGAATGAAGAACAGACATCAGTCAGACTGGTTTGTCTCTGCCAGCTAAGTTGACTAGAATTAGCCCAATTTTAAGACACGTGGCAAACTAAGTTAAAATAGTTTACAGCCAGCTTTTTTTACATTAGCACCTGACCACCCACAAAATATATGTTATGCCCCAGTGTGTCCAAGATATGGGGAAGGGGGGGGGGGGGGGGGGGGAGAAAGAGAGAGACAGAAACAGAAGTGTCTAACTGTATGTTCTGGTACCTTCAGTAAATCACTTGTTCGATCACTTGTGGAACCCGTCTGTAGGGGAAAGAAAGAGACAGAAAGAGCAGAGTAATTGTAAAAATAGTATCCCATCAAAAAGAGGGGGGAAAGCTATAGACTATTTCAGTTCTACATTAGACAAGCTTAAAAAAAAAGGTTTTAAAGACATAGTAAATTTAGAATTTACAATAATTGGTAACACAACCCATATTAAAAATCCAAGTGTAATTTCCTTTCCATTAACTAGTAAAGTGTTGAGTAATGTGAGTAATGCTCCTCTCTCCCAAAGCCAGGACTGTTGAAACCCATTTCGCAGCATACATTTTGACTGCTCAATCATTGACTGTTAAACAAAAGTGTAACCCTAAATACAGAATACTCATTGTAGTTATTCTATATACGGTAGTTACATCTTTGATTACCAGTCAAAATGGCTGTCTCATAGTGTTCTACAGTGTTCAGTTCTTTAACTAGGAAATGTCCCCATATAATCCACATTACCAACAGTGCCCCATGTCAACTTTTATCTTTCCCAATCCATCTTCTATGAATCAGCTTTTTGGGCATTTGGGCCTAGAAATAAACTACATGAATTCTTTAAATTGTGTTGTGTTCCACTTTTAAGATGTAAAAATCATATTCAATCATTGTTCTGACCTTATACATGTATGTATCTTTTTAGAGTAATCAGACGGATCCCCCCAACGATGTAGTCAGCCAATGGGTATGGATCCGTCAGTTCATTTGAGTCAAGAAGTTCCACATCTTTTGGACACGTTATCAGTTCATAGGCTCTGTAGTGTTCCCTGTACCATGCACTCAGCTTTCTGACAATGAAAAGCAGCTTGTCCTTGACAACAATCATCTGGATTATTTCAGTAAATTCAGGCAGTCCTGACAATGAGCCATGTGCAAGGATCATTCCATTCCTGTAGTTTAGGCCACTGTATGTTGCATTTGTAGCCAAGCAGACACGATCAAAGTCAGGGTGCCTCTGCTTAATAGCAAATGCAATGTCCTCTTTCAAAACGTCAATGGGAAGAGTTGAAACATTTGCTACCTCCAGGGGGGATTTAGGAAAACTGCACATGTAGACATGATGTGCCATGAGAAACTGATGTCTTTCTGCCAAGGACAGCAGCACATTTTTGAAGCAGGTTGTATGTCGCACAACTCTTTTGAAGAAGCTGTGCTTTGATTCGAAGCGCATGGTCCATAGTGCAACTAATGGTCCAAAATCACGGATTAACTGAGGATAATGCTCCACAAAATGGTGTTTAGGAAGAATGTTTGACTCTGGGAAAACCTCTTGAAATCGAACTCTGTGCTCAGAGATCTTAAAGGTCAAATATCCAATTGAGTCCTTGGTTTGAACAGGAGAAACAACAAGGTCCACAATGTCCTTTAAGTCACCAAGAAGTTGCCAGGCTGGTTCATCAGTGGGCACTTTCTGTCCAACTAGTAGTGGCAAAAATCTTAGTAAACTCCAGTTTTCATGTGCGTTTCCACCAATTGTTTTCCTGGATGCATAGGTCAGTGGAACAGGGTGGGGGCGATTTGTTTTATCAGTCCATTTATAGGGGAAATCCTGTATCGCCTTGTTCAAAGTGTCCAAAGTAAAATACTTTTTGGAAATGAAGACAGTCAGACAGAGAGCAATTTCAACAGGAACTATTCCCTCAAATAAATCATGGGCAATGTCTGGAGGAAAACCAGTAGTAACCTTGAAATGGGAAAGTTTTTCTGACAGAATACACTTTCTCTTAACACCGCAACAGTTGTTCAAAAAATTTTCCTCCAGGGTTTTAAGATGACTTGTGTGAATCTCCTCCGTTCTCAAAGTGAAACCACCCGTTCCAACTTGCTTGACCTGAAAAGCTGACCTCTCTGCCGTACAAACTCGACAAACATATGTGCCAGAGAAACTCTCTACAAAACCGGCAATACTGTGTGCTCCAAGGTTGTCGGCCACAACACACTGCACTGTGCCCTTCAAAGTTTTCCCCAACTTCTCCACAAAAACCCCGTGTTGTTCTAATACTATGAGATCCTTAATCAAAGGCTGTAACACTTTGTCATATCCATAAACCTTGACATCATTGCTATTTATTAATGCAGCCAAATGGATAGAGGACAATGAGGATTGACAACCAGGTGGCAGATTGCCTAAAATCCAGTACAAGGCACAGATTTTGTGTTTTTTACGTGACGTTCCAAGCACGTTACAAATTTCATAGTCATCTATGTAATAAATCAAAGAAATTGCACACTCTTTTGAGAGAAGAGTGTTTCTTTCAAAGAGAAGTCCATCCCAAAAGGATCTGTATTCCTGTGTATCACTCTCCACTGGTTGATGTTTCTCTTTCAAATTTATAGCCTTATTTAGTATAGTGTCACAATTTAGAAGTTGCTGCAAAGATTTCAGTAAAGGCACATACTGAAAAGACCTTCCCTTCTTCTTGTCTAATATATATTCTACTGGATCCACAACATTGAAGTTTTTTCTGTAGTATTTCTTCCGTTTCCAAGAGGTCGACAGTGGACCATGGTTTCCTATTGCAACTTGAATGGGATTAGAATTGCAAAGTACAGTGGCTAACTCTTTCACAACTGATTCATCCACTTGGCAATTGTGATCTTGTAAGAAGTGGAAGATAGTATTTTGGGTGACCGGCACAGAGACAGTACCAATTAAATATTGCAGCTCTTCAAGTAGTTCATTCACAGCTGCACTTGACACCAGAAAAGCGTTTTCTAACTTAAGTAAGACTGAAGCTAATTTTAGTTCAATAACTTTTGTCCAATCAGTAGATCCTTCATCAGGGACTTCTTCAGATGGTGAATCTTCATCAGGATGTTCTTCAGACAGTACATCATCTAATGGCTCAGTTGTGTCTCTTTCAAATGATTCTTCGACAGCAGGACTATCAACAATTCCAGGCTTTAAATCGTTAATTGTATGGGGGGTATGTTTTCTCCATTTGTGAGTATGGAAAGCTCCATAAAGATTTGTTTTATATGAGCAACCAGCAAACATACAACTGACAGTTTCATGGTTCTTCAAATGTATCCTAATGTGTCGGAAATAGTCTGCCTCAGTGGACAGTTGATTGTGGTCACAGATGTGGCACTTGAATGGTGAAAAACTATCTTTCCGTGATGATCCTTGAGCAGGATGGGCTTTGGTTAGATGGGTCAGTAGACCTTTCCATGTCTTGCATGTGCATGGACAATCCTCATAAGTGCAGGGGTAGGCAAAGCCCCGCCCATAATGCAGATGTTGAAGCTTATAATGTTTCAAAAGTTCTGATCTTCTTGTATGTGAATTTCCACAGTCTTTGCATTTCCACATTAGAAGGATAACTGAGGAAACATGACATACAAGAAAGACACAAGAGATGCCTTTATTTTACCGACTAGGTTTCCATTTGGTTTCTTGGTAGACCTAATAGACAATTGCCCAGTGCAAATTAGATCAGTGATATTTACTCAACCCGAGGCTCTGGAGCAGGGGTTCCCAACCTTTTTTGTGCCAAGTACATGGGGGAAAAAATTGCGGACCGGTTGTCAATAGATTACTACTTTAAACTCAGAACAAAAAAAACAAAAAAACAAAATTGCAACCTAATGATCTTCGGTAGTATTAAATTGGGTCTGGTGTAAAAGAAAAAATTGAATTCCAGGCAACCCTAAGGTTGGGACCCACTGCTCTAGAACCACAGGCGGCTCCTTTATGGGTAGTTGTGGCTCTTTTAAGTCTAAATAAATAATAATAATAATTAAATAATTAAAGAAAGAAAGAAATGAATAAAGAAATACAAATCTTGGATTTTTGTGTGTCAATTTGACTCCTGAGTAGGGCAAGGTTGCATACCATTTGATTAGATTCAACATTTTCCTCAGCCCAATGAGTAGCAGCACAAATGCCCTCATGACATGATATTGTTTATAGAACTTACCACAAAAAAGCACTGCAGGGAGCTTCATAAATATGGTGGAACAGCAGGAACCCAACTGATGAGAGGGTGAGAGAGAGACAATGTAAAAGTTTTGGCATGCCTGCTGTGGAGAGAGACGAGTCCATCTCTCTCTCATCACATGCGGCCCATGGCCCATCTCTCATATCCTACAGTATTGGTTAAGGAAGCAAGTTCAGTTTGACAGCACTCATACAGTTTGTGCTGGAAAACATTAATTAGCCTACCGTTGTTGCAGGTCACGGGGTCCCAGGCTGCTCAGCCACTTCGTGCGTGGAGGGGGGGTGCTGGTGAGGCAGCAGTGGCTTCAGGAGACAACGGAGACACAGACAGAGAGAGAGGAGAGACAGAGGGATAGAGGCCATTGACAGATGGTACTAACATGCATTGTCTGTGATCAGATTGCAATCCGATAGTGTGCTTGAAAACATTAGCATACCGTTGTTGCAGAGATCACGGGTCCCAGGCTGCTCCGCCGTTTCATGGGGAAGGGGGGTGGGGGTGGGGTGGTGTTGGTGGAGGCAGCAGTGGCTTCAGGAGACGACAGGAGAGACAGAGGCTGAGGGAAAGACAGTAGAGATGCAGAGGAGGAGACAGGGATAGAGGTCATTATCACCAGACACTAACATGGTGGCTTTAGCTCAGGAGGTAGAGCGGATCGGCCAATGACGCAAGGGTTGGCGGTTCGATCCCCGCTCCCTCCCAGCTGCTGTCGCTGTGTCCTTGGGCAAGACACTTAACCCTCCTTGCTCCCGATGGTGTGTAGGCACCCTGCGTGGCAGCCTGCCGCCATCGGTGTATGAATGGGTGAATGTAGACTATCTACTGATTGTAAAGCGCTTTGGATAAAAGCGCTATATAAATGCAGACCATTTACTAACATGCATTTTTTTTCTGAGATCAGACTGCAGCGCATCAGAGTCAAAGTAGCAAAAAATAAATATAAAAAAAATATAAAAAATAAATAGATAAATGTATTTATTCCAAATCTATTTTTTTGACTAAATAATATTATATAGTATTTGTGTATTTAAATTAATATCCTTGCTTCTTTGTATACCACTATGCTGAGAACATCTGCACTATATTTGCAGAGCCTATTTGAATGTTGTTGTTTTTTAGTCACATTTACAGGGTTTCTCATACCTCCTAAAAATCAAATTCAAAGACTTTGCAATGAATTTCCAGACCCAATTCCCTTAAATTTGAGGGCCGGGCAGAACTTTCAAAATAATGTAATGAGAACCATGTGCTGATTTTGTAAGGACTAAATAAGGACCCTACCGTTGTTGGGAGAGGGGACAGGGTCCCAGTCCACTCCGGCACTTCGTGTGTGGGTGGGGTGGTGGTGGAGACGGCAGTGGCTTCAGGAGACGACGGGAGACACAGGCAGAGAGAGAGAGAGAGGAAAGAGAGACACAGAGGAGAGAGAGAGGCAGAGACAGGGATAGAGGCCATTGACGCCTGGCAATAACATGTATTTTCTGTGATCAGATTGCAATCGGATAGTGCTTGACCACATTAACCTGATTTAATTTACACCTGGTATTAATGTATCTCCAGTGTCCACATTGAAATCAGGTAAGCTCCATAGCATAGAGCAGTAGAAAAACTGCAGTGACTGTTGTTGTATGTGGATTGAGAGGATGCATTGCATGTATGCTTGCATTCAATGTGGTCACAATTAGAGATGCAGTATGAGTTTTTGATATTGGTATGATAACCTTTGACAAAAATACCACGGTTTCACAGTATCGCAGACCTTTATGTGTTATTGTGAAATCTGGCAACAAAAAAATAGCCTACGTAAAAAAAATTGCGGTTGAACCAAATGCATTCTATTTTATTTAATCTAATTAACTCATGTAAAATTTAAACACACATGCTTATCTTTTGTCAAATCGGATTGGACACTGGACATAAATGATTATTTCAATGTTAATGCACACACACACACACACACTCACACTTTTATTCGTATCCAAAAGTACTATAGGGCAAATATTAGAGATCCAGATATTTTTGAAGAAAGTTGCTGTACAGCACAGTCTATGATAGAACAGACACTGGATGCTTGTGTGCCCAGCAAACACCGAACGTCAATCCGACGTTCAGATCATGTCTATATAGCGTCCGTCAGTCCAGAACCCATATTGCATGTCCAGTGGACGTCCAATACGGGTTCAATATTTGGCCGTCTGGGCAGGACCCTTTTTGGACATCTGCTGGACGTGCAAAACGGGTGCAACTTCTGAACGTCAGGTTGAGACCCTGGTTTGACGTTGGTAGACGTACGAAACGGGTTCAGTATCTGAACGTTAAGTCGGTACCCCGTTTGTACGTCTGTGGACATCCAAAACAGGTTCAATATCTGAACGTCTAGCTACAACCCTTACCGGATGTCTCTGGACGTCCAAATTAGGTAAATATCTGGACGTCCGGCTCGGACCCTTATTGGACCTCAGGTGGACGTGCCAGACAGGTTCAGTATCTGAACGTTAGGTCGGGACCACGATTGTACGTCTGTGGACGTCCAAAACAGGTTAAATATCTGAACGTCTAGCTACAACCCTTACTGGATGTCTGTGGACATCTCAAATAGGTCAATATCTGGACGTCCGGCTAGGACCCTTATTGGACCTCAGGTGGACGTGCAGGACAGGTTCAGTATCTGAACGTTAGGTCGGGACCACGGTTGTACGTCTGTGGACGTCCAAAACAGGTTTAATATCTGAACGTCTAGCTGCAACCCTTACTAGATGTCTGTGGACATCCAAAATAGGTCAATATCTGGACGTCTAGCTACGACCCTTATTGGACCTCAGGTGGACATGCAGGACAGGTTCAGTATCTGAACGTTAGGTCGGGACCACGGTTGTACGTCTGTGGACGTCCAAAACAGGTGTAATATATGAACGTCTAGCTACAACCCTTACTGGATGTCTGTGGACATCCAAAATAGGTCAATATCTGGACGTCCGGCTCGGACCCTTATTGGACCTCAGGTGGACATGCAGGACAGGTTCAGTATCTGAACGTTAGGTCGGGACCACGGTTGTACGTCTGTGGACGTCCAAAACAGGTTTAATTTATGAACGTCTAGCTACAACCCTTACTGGATGTCTGTGGACATCCCAAATAGGTCAATATCTGGACGTCCGGCTAGGACCCTTATTGGACCTCAGGTGGACGTCCAAAACAGGTTCAATATCTCAACGTCTGGCCAAGACCCCTGTCGAACGTCTGTGGATGTCTGAAACAGGTTCTATATTTGAACGTCTGGGTAAGACCCTTTTGGATGTCTGTGGACGCTCAAGACGGGTTCAACATCTGAACGTTAGGTCGGGACCCCATTTGTACGCCTGTGGACGTCCAAAGAAGATTAAATATCCGAATGTCTGGGCAGGACCCCTATTGGACATCTGCAGACGTCCGAAATAAGTTATATATCTGAATGTGTGGCTAGGACCCCTATTGAACGTCTGTGGACATTCAAGACGGGTTCAATATTTAAACGTCTGTACTAGACCCCTTTTGGACGTCTGTGGACATTAAAGACGGGTTCTATATCGTTCAATATCTAAACATCTTATTAGGCCAATTTTGTACATTGATGGACATCCAAAATGATTTCAATATCTGAATGTCTGTCTAAGACCCCTATTAGACGTCTGTAGACATCCATAATGGGTTCAATATATGAGCTTCAAGCTAGGACCCCTGTCGGATGGCTGTGGACGTTCAAAACAGATTTGATATATGAACGTCAAGCTACGACCCCTGTCGGACATCTGTTGATGTTCAAGCAAGGTTCAATATCTAAACATCTATATTAGGTCCACTTTGTACGTCGATGGATGTCCGAAATGATTTCAATATCTAAATGTCTGGCTAGGACCCCTACTGGATGCCTGAGGATGTTCAAGATATGTACAAGATAGACCTGTGCATCTGGCTAGGACCCCTATTGGACTCTGTAGACGTAATCCCATTATAGCGTGTTTCGCCATGTGGAAACTGCTCTCCTGCCCCTATACTGGCTCCACTGGGCAGAATGAGCTAAGATTTTGGTTTAGAGGCACACACTGCTCACATGTGCAAACTCTGGGGTCTTTTCCGCCTTCGGGGGGCCGCGTGATCCCAATATAGCAATCCAAAAGGCCGCATTTAGGCCTAAACTGCTTTATTGAAATTAAACGGCCCTCGATGGACGGAATGAGCCAATATCTGAGACACTGGTTTAGAGGCATCTATGCATCGCATCTGCAAAATCTGGAGTCTTTCTGCCTTCGGGGGGCCACGTGATCCCAATATAGCGTGTTTCGTCACTAAGCGAGGACATGCCCAAACTGCTCTCTCGCCCCTATACTGGTTCCGCTGGACGGAACGAGCCAAGATTTTGCAAACTAGTTTAGAGGCATGTACGCATCACATGTGCAAACTCTGGAGTCTTTCCGCCTTCGGGGGGCCGCGTGATCCCAATATAGCAATCCAAAAGGCCGCATTTAGGCCTAAACTGCTTTATTGCGATTAAATGGCCCTCGCTAGACGGAATGAGCCAAGATCTGAGACACTGGTTTAGAGGCATCTATGCATTGCATCTGCAAAATCTGGAGTCTTTCCGCCTTCGGGGGGCCGCGTGATCCCAATATAGCAATCCAAAAGGCCGCATTTCGGCCTAAACTGCTTTATTGCGATTAAACGGCCCTTGCTTGACGGAATGAGCCAAATTTTGGCACACTGGCTTAGAGGCACCTACGCATCACGTGTGCATGTGTCCCAATGTAGCCCTTCTACCCGGGCCTGGGCCACTATTTTCGGCCTGCTGGTTTGACCTTTGACCCCCACATGCCTGGAGCTCACTCTACCCCTTAAATTGGAGTGGGCGAGGCCAAGGGGCATCATCCCATCCCCTGCCCACAGGGAGCTGTTTGGGAAAAAGTAGGCTAAATGGCACATTGGTAAAAACTCTGGGCCACTTTTGACCAAAGTGATGCCATTTGGTCTACCCTGCCATTTGAGCCAGTTTTTACCAAAGTGATGCCATAGTGTAGAAACCTGTACTGTAAGCCGCACCATCGCAAAGCGGCAGGGCCACGAGCCCTGTCAATCAGACGGCTGCCCAATTGGCACTTGTCGTTGAACCGGGTGGCCTGCCTTCTCAAACATGCGTATGGTTGTGGCGGTCTGCTCTGACCGCCACCGGCGGTTTGCTGACATGGTCTTGAACAAGGGCCTCAATTCAGTATGGCAAGCTATGGCAGCCGCCGTACCTTGGCTTCGAGCTAAATTTGAGAGAGAGGGAAGGAGAGAGCGAGGGGGAGAGAGACAAAGCGGAGAGAGAGATATGCACACGGGGAAAAACTTGTTAAGCTTAGGACAGGAATTAAGCCAGCGCGAGGCGGAGCTCCGCAAACTGGGGGCGCACTCCCTGCACCACTGTTCACAGTACAGTGAATGGCCCATGAGAAAGTCAATGAAATGCAATTTAAAGTCAATGGAATACCATTACGTTCAGTAGACTGAGCCCCATGCGTTGCGCTCCCCTCTCTCTTTCTCCTCCCCTCTGCTCTTTCTCTCCTGCTCTCTCGTAGATGCTGAAGGAGGTGCACAATAAGCAGATCTCCTTACTTGCATCATTCTACCAATAATGTTGTTTCAAGTCAAGTCAAGTTGTACTTTATTGTCCACAAGGGAAATTCACTTTGTTAAGGTCAGTACAGCGAAACAAGACTATATATAAAAAAGTGGATAGGATCACAGCATACAAAATATCACCAAAAAAAAATACATATATGACTCTAAAAGTTCTAAAAGTTCTGTGCACCTGTATGCCTACCTAAAAAAAAGGAGGGGGGGGGGGGGGGTAGCACACAACAGGGCCAGGTTTTCCTGGCAGAGGGGGGCCGGGGGGTTAGCGGGGGTCTGTTAAGGAGCCTAATAGCAGAGGGGATGAAGCTGGCCCTCCCCCTGTTCGTTTTAAATATAGGGGCAGCATCTCCTACCAGAGGGCAGGATCTGAAAGCAGGTGCTGAGGTTATGAGTTGAGTCCCTCGCGATCTGACTTGCTTTCTTCACGCCCTCTGGTCATAAAGCCGTTGGAGGGGTGAGCATTGTGCCCCGCAGAGCTTGGACCCCAGGCTAATCATCCTCAGTTTGGCCTTATTGGCCTCTGAGAGACCCTCGTACCAGGCCAGAAAGGAGAAGGTGAGGAGGCTCTCTATGTGGCAAATATAAAAGCTGCGGAGGATGGGAGGGGCTACGTTCAAGTGCCTCAGCCTTCGTAGAAGGTAGGTCCGTTGCTCGCACTTTTTGAAGATGATTTGTGTGTTGTCATTGAAGGTCAGCCCGCTGTCAATGGTGGTCCCGAGGTACTTGTAGCTGCTAACCCTCTCCACAACCTCTCCATTGAGTTTCAGCTGTGGGACATGATCGGCCTTTCTCCGGAAGTCTATGAGGAGCTCCTTTGTTTTTCTCACGTTTATCTGGAGAAAGTGCTCCTCACACCACTGGTGCAGATTGTTTGCTTCCTCCTGTTTGTTAAGCATACAGTAGCTACCTTGCCAAGTCTTTCTTGACTGGCGGTTATAGTTTGTAGACAGAGTTACCGTATCCAGGGGCAGCTGGTGCATTCTTGTCCAGGGGGCTGTAGGCTATACCAAAAATTGGGCTGGGTGATCTGGTTGAAATCAATATCATGATAATAATCATGAGGATTTTCTTGATATCATTACTGTTGTTCATGCTAGGTTATTTGGAAATAAACACTCCAACAACAATAAAGTACTCTCTGGCAGGCAGGGATAATTACCATAGTGCAGACTGTTTACAGAGGTTACACTTCCTCACACCATAGGCTATAGCCTATTATTATTTTTACTGCTGTAGTGTGTTGGTCATGTTTAACACTAAGTAGGCTCATTAATGTAACTGCTTTTGCAGGCTAAACATTAATATTTTTAGAGGTTAGGGTTCCTTGTACAATTTACAGCATTAATTTTTATGCACAGTCTGTGAGTCAGTGAAGCAAATCACAAAAAAATAAAATAAAAAATGTAACACTACATGTAGGCTGTATCATTCACTGGAATTTAAAAAAGTTTACTATACATGTCACATAACTGAATTGCATATAGAAATAACTAAACAAAATTCACTATTACACAACCGATTTCACAAAAAATGTCCACGAAGGGGGCACCCACTCCACAGGCACCCACCCGCTGCGCTGAGTTGGCCACCATCCTGAATGAATGGAGGACAGGCACTCCATCCGGGCACCGGCATCACTTCTTACGTCTCTTCATCGGGTTGGAACAGTCTGCCAGCCTGATCCGGTCTGCACAGGCTCGCACTCTCCTTCATTTCCTCCGGATCCAGCTTCGCTGTTTCGATCAGCGGGGTCACCAACGCTGTTCCAACAGTCACGCGGCCCACTGGCAGCATCACCATCTGGTGCCACATGTTGGTCTCTGCTGCCAACTCACTGGCAGGGTCATCATCCAGCGCATGTTGTGATGTGCAAAGATTTGTATATCCTGTCCTGATATATTTCAGATTTTCTCATTTCTACACTATTATACTGTATTTATTTATTAATTTCTTTCTTTCTGTCTGTCTGTCTGTCTTTCTTTCTGTATTCATTTATCTTTACATATTTTACACATTTATATAGCTATATTTTCTGGGTTATATATATGTATATGTGTGTGTGTGTGTGTGTGTGTGTGTGTGTGTGTATGTGTGTGTGTGTGTGTGTGTGTGTGTGTGTGTGTGTGTGCGCGCGCGTGTGTGTGTGTGTGTGTGTGTGTGTGTGTGTGTGTGTATATAGATAGATAGAGCTATCTATCTATGTATGTATGTACTGTATGTATGTATGTAGGCTATAAATGTATGTATCTATCTATCTATCTATCTATCTATCTATCTATCTATCTATCTATCTATCTATCTTATTATTATTTTATGTGTTCTATAATATAATATGATTTAATATAATTTTTCAACTTGTGACATACATTTCCCTATCTCGTGGCTACTTCCCGTTTCTCACCATAAACAGTAGTATTTCCGACCAGTGAGAGGCAGCAATGTGCCGTAAGGCATCTAGTCTGCCGGAAAGCTGTCAGAAGAAGAAGAAACTTCCCTTTGGCAATAGACGGACCAGTAGGTGGCAGTAATGCACCAAAAGCTGTTTGCCAAGCGCCATAAAACAATAGAAGAAGAAGAAGAAGAAGAAGAAGAAGAAGCAGACTCATTGTGCGTTCCTTTCGTGACTTGGAGGGAAAACATGTGTGATCAGCATAAGGTAATGACTAAACTCGACCATTTCCAATAAAGTTCGTGATTTTGAGCGTTATCTGCCATGGTTCCAACACATAACGTTAATTAGATTCATAACAGCAGTTTCAGCATGCAGTTCTCTCAACTCGACTTTGGCTATAGCTCTCACGCTAACTACAGCATAGCTAACGTTAGTAGTAGCTAGCTTGCTATGGGCTGGCTAACAAGAGGCAATGCTGCATGCACAGAATAACAATTTGGATTTCGCTTTGTAGATTATTTCCATGCTTGCTTATAGCCCAAATGAAGTCCTATGTTTGCCGAAATTGTGCTGTGACATATAACTGAAAGGTAGCGTTAGTGTTGGCTACTAAACCAACAATGAATCTGCCTATTCAACTGCATTGAGTTGCCTCTGGTATGCTAGCCCAGTGCCACTCTAGCTGCTGGCTAGTGTCTAGTGTTGGCTGGCTAACTTATAAAGTGTAGGCTAACTCAAATGCATTGATTCCAAAAGCTTATGCCAGAGTTCCCAGGGGTCCTTGAAAGTTTGTGACTTTGAAAAAATACAAATAAAATCAAGGCCCCCCCCCCCCCTTTTTTTTTACCACTTTCGTCACATTATTTTGATAAGATATTTCACCAGAAGTACTCTTGATATAGCCTATGTCACGCTTGACAAAAAGAAAATTATGGGCAAAGGTAAATAAAACATTAAAATATTAATTTTAATGTGTGTTTTTTACAGGTTCATCCTACTTGCGATAGGTGACAGACGTGAAAGAGCATCGCTACACACCAAGACTGGTGTCTGAGAGGTAAGAGAACCCCCCCCCCCCCCCCCGCTCTGACATTTCTCTAGAGATATAACAACAAGGCAGGCCAACCCTTTTTGCAAAATGTAGTCACAGTCACAACCACATTAATCTGCGTGGTCATGACAGACCCGGCAGGACTCAGACTAAGTTGTGAGCACAGAAAAATCCTTTCTTTTTAAACAAACAATAAAAGTGCTGTGCATTTAGTGCATTTAAAGGAAAATAAAAATAACCTGGTCTAAGTTAAACAACATAGCCTACTGTTACTGTATATAACAGACTGACTGCCCAAACATATTTTAAAATAAATAATATAAAGTGCTGTTCTGCTGTATAAAATTAAATAATAAATGCGCAGAGTCCAGACCTCTCTTCATTAAACGTAACATTACTGTATCCACTAGCTATGAACACAGCCTAGAGTGGGTTGTTGTGTGAGAGCAGTGTAAGACTTACTGGTTTTTATAATCATGAAAATAAGCATATCTACGTGCTCAGGGGTGAGTCGTGTGCGTTGCCTGTTCACTGTAAGTCCAGCGGTAGAAAAAAAACCTTTCTGATGGGACTGATGTCGCTGGGATGCACAAATATTGCCTGGCTAACTTGGCCAGCCTCAGAAATCGTGCTGTGCTCGCCTTCCATGAGTCAATGGGGTTTACTTCCAGAAGAGCAGGGTTGTCCCTAAGGACGTATTTGATCTCTGCCTCGGCGGTGTTGGGATACACCCGACGTGTACTCCTCTCCAAGCAGTAGTGCCATGGCTGAAGCTGTGGTGCGCCTCGCCTGGGGTGGGGGGGCTGCGGGTGGCGTCGCTGTGGGCGGCGGCACGCTGTCCTCCTCCTCCTCAGAGATCTCTATCCCTCCTTGGTCTTCATCTCGGCTGGCACTGGCAGCAACGGCAGGTGGCAGTGGCACTGTTGCTGCTAGTTCTTCCAGCTTGCTATTCGCAAGCAGTCTATTTTCTGGACTAAGAAATCCAAGGTGTTTATGGCGAGGGTCTAGCATGGTCGCAATCAGTGCTGGTGATGACATCAAGCTGGGGGATGAACCTGTGTGCACACAAACAATAACTAGAAAAGTGCACTCGGTGGAGTGCAGATCTCCGCCAACCCGGTGTTGACCCATAGAGCATGTGTGTGACAAGACATCGCTGGAATGTAATGTGTTAGCGACTGTTGGGATTGATTTATTCTTTCAGTCTAGTTTGCTTTGACTAAACTCTGTCACCTCCTCTCTCTCTCTCTGCAGTGCAACTCCTCCCAGAAGTACAGCCAGCGTGGGGCTAAAGGAGAGGTGGTGGTTACATTCGTGGGGCATCCAGGGCACTCGCTGGGCGTGGAGGAAGGGTCTGGGCTCGGGGTCCCAGCTGGATCTGCTGGAAGGACCTGAAGATACGCTCCGCTGCAGCTACAAGTTCATGTTCCAGAGGCTCTGTGACGTTCGAAGCGGTGAGAACTGAAAAGGAAATAGCCTGCTCGTGTGTAAATCGAATGAGAATAGAAATACTGATGTTTGACCATTTATTTCAGCATTCGTGTTATTGATAAATAATATTTACATAATCGCTCATAATTAAGCCAACCGCATCTCTCCTCCCCAGTGTTGACATACAAGATTGAAGAGCTGGAGGAGGGGCTGAGGTCTCACTTCAACATCGAAGAGTTCTGCCCCATCTCACTGCCCACTCAGGTACAGAGGTCATGGAGGTTCAAAATTGTGTTTTCAAGTTTGCAAAAGTTCTGAAAAAATATAAATTTACATAGGGAAAAAACCATGGAAAGTTGATTATACTCACAAACACCTTCAATGGAAATTTAAATTAAATTGCTTTGCCAATTAAATTGGCAAAGTTTTGGAAACAAATAAAATCCGACAAGGTTTTGGAAAAGTCATGGAAAATTGCAATCAGATCATAAAAATAGTATAGCGTAAATTGGCACGGCACGTAACGTTAACCGTCGCTGTGTTTCTGTTGTCTGTGAGAAGTGAATTCAGTGAGTTCCAGGCACGCCCACTAGCCTACATCTGCCTGCTGCTGCAGCTGAGATAACGTTAGCAGTAGCAAAGTCGTACTATGCCACTGGACACATGCCAGGGAAGTGCAGCTTCAACAATATGTGACCCGCTCTATCAAAATGAGTCGGATATCTCAACTCGCAGTTTCTCTTGAATCAAGATATTTTGTTATCGTCAGTGTTGGGGCTAGTAACACATTTTAGTACTATGACCATATTCGTTTTTCAAATATTGTCATCTGTTAGTAGTTACATTACATAGAATGTTTTTTTACTCACTGACTTTTTCATGTATACACCGAGACTTTACAAAATGTTTGGTCATGGAGCCCCCATCGGACTCTGCGCATCCCCGAATCGCCTCCTTCCTCAATATAGGATAGTATTAATGTCTCTCCTCTGGATCATGGAATATAATATTATATAATATTGTTGTTAGTCCAGACATGACATTGACAATAGAACTCTCTCAAATGCAAAATTTGAACGGGTTTAGTTGCCAGTAACATAACAGTAAGAATGGCAGATGGAGTGACCAAAGATGGATGATTTAATATTCCATAGCTCTGAACTAACCAAATCTAAATGAAATTACTATTGTGAACACCAAACAAAGAACACTTCTGATAATGTTAGTGTTTTATTAAAGTGTATCACTCAATCCAAAAAATAAAAAAGCCTATGGCTCCTTAGTCTGCCGATAAAACACAATGACAAAAGCCATAGTAATTTAGACTCAAGTGTGCATAAACTACAGGTTAAGAACTTCCTTTTTTAAATACAAAAATGTGAAATTGTTATCGCTTATTGGACAGGAGAATCAAATATTTGTCGGTTATGGTATTGGCTGAAAAAATCCCTTCCAAAGTCTCTAAATTCCCCCCTATATGAAGAACATAAGTGGGAATTCCCCCCTAGTTTCCAAAATGAATTTTAAAGGGAAAGCTCACCATAAAAACCAAAATATCCATTTCCCCCCTCACCTGTAGTGCTATTTATCCATCTAGATTGGTTAGCGTTAGTTGTCTGGGTTTTGGAGATATCAGCCATAGAGATTTCTGCCTTCTCTCAATACAATGGAACTGGATGGCACTTGGCTTGTGGTGCTCAAAGCGCCAAAAAATAAATAAATGAAAAACAGCAATGTCTCTTTTGAGAAATCATGACCTGGTTACTCTAGATAATCCTGATTTGTTGTGAGCAGTTTTATGTATGAACTATTTTTGACCGAACTACACCCGATAGCTAGCTGCTGCTAGTTTCATGTGGGAACTAGCTAGCAGTTAATGGGTTTAGTTCAGTTGAAAGAAAATTAATAGTTCCATTGTATTGTTCCATTGTATTGGAGAGAAGGCAGACATCTCTCCAAAACAGACATCTAACACAAGACAATCTAGATGGATAAATAGCACTACAGGTGAGGGGGAAGATATGTATTTTGGATTTGATGGTGAGCTGTCCCTTTAAGCCATGCTGCACTCACAGAACAGAAATCCATTAATGATGGAAACAATTTAAAATGAGGAAACACCCTGGGTGTTTCCTCATTTTAATTTTAATAGTCAAATTTTACATTGACATAACAGTGACCCTTTAGTGGACTAATATATGCTTCTTGCTGCTCTCTCTGTTACTAGACTGACCTGCTGTGACCTGCTACTTGGTTAACCAACTCAGAGGTGAGGAAACATAAATAAAATAATTCATAATACCATCAGCTTGTAAGGTCATACATAAACAGTGGATATAACGAAACTGTTGTGTTGACACCGCAAACCTGTGTAGGCATACTTTTTTCCATACATCGAATTGATGAGGAATTGATAAAGAATCAGACTGATTAGGAAGCAGGTAACGCTAGTCATCTCAAATGAGCCTTTTGATAAGGCTAATGTGACACTACTATATCAACAACTATTCCCTATCAGCAACAATGAAATGGATTTCCTTTCATTCTGACTGAAATGGTTGGAGCCAATAGCATAGATTGCACGGAGCGGAAAGACATTTCCCTTCCGCTGCGACTGAAATGGTCGGTTCCAATGGCAGAGCTCATTCCTGTAGCCTGCTTCCAGTGAGTCAGACTACAAATGTGGTGACCAACTGGACTGAAGCCGTATTACCAGTACAAAGAGTTCAAAAACTGCCAAAATGCATAGAACACCGTCCAACTTGTAAAATTGTTACAGTTTGAGTTTAGCCTGTTCAATAGTTTAATTTCAGCCCAATTACTGCAAATTATGCATTATTTCACATTTTACTGTTGATTCCGTTATTATCGGTCAATTCCCCATTCCATCCGCACTGAAGCACTGTTCTGAATCTGACTCTGGAAATATGTATTTCAGATGGCGGATTATGCTAAGTACTACCGCAAACGGAATGCAGAAATGGCTCGGCTCCTAGAATCTGACAGTGATGATGACGTTGACAGACGGATCCTGCAATCTGACACTGATGATGACCTTGAAAGACGGACGTCATTGACTGAGGCATCGACTAGCGGATCACACAACCAGGCTGGCATAGGTTTGGAAAGCAGTAATTCGGCAACAGACAGTTTGACAACAGATGACACAGACTTTGACACCGACCTGGAGTATGTGTCTTCAGACTCGGACAGAGACGTTTTAAATGATGATGCTGATTTGGATTTGCCCGATTTACAAGCTGACTTAAGAGAATGGTCTACAAACAACAAAACCACACAAAGATCCTTAAATGAATTACTGGGAATATTAAGAAAGCAAGGGCACCTGCTACCAAAGGATGCAAGGACACTCCTCGCCACACCACGAACTGTAGGATCTGAGCAGAAGTGTAGTGGGCAATACATTTATTGTGGGTTAGAAAAAGGGATTTGCAGTTTACTGAATCAGACAATTGCTTTCCAACACGATCATGATTCTATAAACCTGAGCATCAATGTTGACGGTGTCCCGCTCTTCAAAAGCAGCAAAGTCCAGTTCTGGCCAATACTAGCTCAGTTTCACAACTTTGAGCCATTTGTGGTAGCTCTCTTTTGTGGGGACAAGAAACCATCTCCTCTTGCGGAATACCTTGATGATTTTTTAACGGAGTGTAAACATCTCACAGACAATGGCATGGTTTATGAGGGGAAGACCTACACTGTCCATATTGAAGCATTGATCTGTGACGCACCAGCAAGGGCTTATCTGAAGTGCATCAAAAACCATAATGCCTATCACAGTTGCGAGAGGTGCATCACCAAAGGTGATTACATAATGAGAAGAGTGGTATACAATGAACAGGGATGCGCCTTGCGAACAGATGAAGCGTTCAGTACAGTAGAATACAAGAACCATCAAACTGGTACCAGCCCCTTAATTGCTGCAGGAATTCCTTGTGTCACCTCATTTGTCTTAGATTATATGCATATGGTCAACTTGGGAGTAGTACGAAGGATGCTAATATTCTTGACTCGGGGCCCAACAATTTGCCGCTTATCTGCCAGGCAAAAGGAAGAAATATCACAAAAGCTAAAGACACTGAGAGGAAAGATGCCTAGTGAATTTGCTCGGCAACCCCGGGGTTTAGAAGAGCTGGACAGGTGGAAGGCCACAGAATTTCGGCAGTTTCTGTTGTACACAGGACCAGTTGTACTAAAGAATGTGTTATCTCCTGAAAGATACTGTCATTTCTTGTCCTTTACAGTAGCCATGTCCATAATGTTGGAATCGGATGACAACACTCGCAGTGCATATCTTCAATATGCCCAGGAACTCATGTCACACTTTGTTACCCGCTGTGCTGACCTGTACGGAAAGTACTTTTCAGTGTACAATGTGCATGGACTGACTCACCTTCATGAGGATGTCCGCCACTTCAATTGCTCACTGAATGATATTTCCGGGTTTCCTTTTGAAAACCATCTCCAACAAATCAAGAAACATGTACGGAGTGGAAAAAATCCCCTAGCACAGGTGGCCAGGCGATTGTCTGAGATTGAATATGCAAACGCCAACAAGAGCAAAACACGGCTTCGAATGTTCGTTAACTCAAAGGAAAAAGACAGTTGTTTTCTCTTGCGAGATGAAAGATTTGCTTTCGTCAGAGAAAGAAGGGAAGACGGCACTGTGCTATGTGATGTCCTGCACCAGCGTTACACATCAGCATTGTTTGAAAAGCCATGCAGCTCCAAACTCCTGAATATAGTGTACACAAGAAATCAACAGCAAAGGATGAAAAGACGACAGCTGCTCGAAACTGATCTGTTCCGTAAGGTGGCCTACCTCCCTCATGAAAACGGTGGTTCTGTCCTCATCCCTCTCCTCCATGGTATAGAACACTGACTTTGAAGGCTGGCTATTCAGCTGAGTTAACATCCATGAAGAGGTGCTACTGATACAGATTTCTTTAAATCATTGATACCTGATGCAGCAGCGGATGTGCGCACATTTCTCGATACTTCTGCCATACCCTCCATCCCTGTCAGATCATTTTTTCGTTAAATTTAGATTTTAAATTGACTTTCCCCACTGGCAGTCAAGCCTAGCCTTTACACAGGCTCGCACCCCTGTACATAGCTGAGCTAATCATCCCGTATGTTCCCATGAGCACCTATCACTCGCAGGGTGGTAATGACCATACCACCCCCCACCCCCCCTAAAAAAAACGCACATAGAGCATTTTCTTGACCCTGCTCCACATTTCCTGAACCAGCTTCCTCTGTTTTTCTTTTATCTTTTTGTTTGGATGGAGCGGAAAGTTTTCAAAGCTGAACTGCAACTAGCCATGGCTTACGATGCGAGTGAAGATGTGGACAGCTTTTTAGAATATGAAAACAATGATGACTTAATTTCAGACCCAGATTATCATGCTGACCCGATGGATAGGGATCAGTGGATAAGGGACATGTTTGAGGACTCGGACGAGGAGTCTGTGTTTGATGGATTTCAAGCGGACTGGATAACTACTCTCACTCACGTCGGAAGAGCCACTGTTGCCGCAAGCCAGGGAAGATATCGATGAATAAGAAGATTTGACCTAGATTATGACGTGACTGTTGACACGCCAATGCTTATTGGGTGAGTGACTGGAAAATAAGGATCGCTAAACATTACTGTTGCTGCACTAATTGTCAACGTTAACCAAAACTTATTTTCTCAGCCCATGTAGTAGCTAGAAACATGAAATGAAAAGCATTTGAGACCAAAAACCCTTGGATTTTCATTTGGAATGGTTGCATTTGCCCTAATGATGCGTTCCGTAAAATCAGTTTATTTTAAATATTTTGTGGGAGGGGGGGTTAAAGATGCACAAAAAATATATGTTAACCAACATTAGGGCAAATATACTTTTTTTTAAAGCCAAAGGATTAAGCTCTCAAATGCTTTATTTTATGATTCTAGGTGCTACAGAAAAAGGAAAGGATAATCCGCACACTGTTTTTGAAGCTCCCACTGTGAGTTTTTAATTACAAAAATGCAACGTTTCGACCCTCACGGGTCTTCATCCGGCAGTACAGCATTTTTGTTGCATTGCAATGACTATTTTGGTAATGTGTTTCAAACACTTTCCTGTACGTCCCCTGCTGCGATGACAGACCGACCAGCCGCCGCACATTCGGCGAGGGGTTTGACGCGGAACCATGTAAACATTAAAGCCTATGAGGTTGCCGTTATAGAGCATGCGCTTATGTAGGCGCTTAGTCAAGGGGTTAACTAGCATGGAAACTTGGTTAAACTTTATGGATGTGCTTATACTTTTCAGATCATGGCATATACAAAGGCCGTTTGGCTTGAAAAAGACCCTGCGGGTGAGGACGTCCAAATAGAGGGAGTCATCCCGACTTCATGGATACTAGACTCTGAAAAAACTATTAGATGGCCACCAAGGAAATGGTCAGCTAAAAAAACTCTTTCAGCTATGCAAGAAAAAGCTCTTCCAGCAGAGGACTGGAGAACTTTCCCATTGGTGAAACGGAAAATTAGCTCTGGCAAGTTTTTATTACTGTTCTGATTACTCTTTCTCAGAAATATTTTCTTTAATGAGGCCAAATGAGGCATCTAAATGCATTATTTTTTAGTGTCATTGTGCTGTCTGCTATTTTAACCATGCAGATGATGACAAAGAATGTGAGGCGTACAGTGACACTACGCAAGCGGAGGAAGAGGAGGAAGAGGAGGAAGTCCGAAGGAAGTTTAAGCCGCGACGTCACGCAGATTTTTATTCTGATGCAGGTATGCGTCTATGAGAATAGTTGAATCTTGACTATCAAAGTCTATTCACTGATTATATACAGGGGGGCAAAAGGTTCTCTCTTTTTTAAATTGGATAATTATGCAGGGTCTGAGGAGTTGGAGGCCGTGTTTGGTGGAGAAGAAGAGAGCAGGACTGGTATCATCTCAAGCGTTTAAATACTTGCAATGTGACGATTCATTACAACGGTAGTGCTAATTATTGTAATGACTGATGCTTAATTTATTTTATGTACTGCATCTGTTTAGGTGCTATTGGCAAGGCATCCTCTTCAAGCACAGGACTTCCCAAACCACCAGAAAAACATCAAAAGTCCTTCCAAAAGGGGTCTGCTGCATCTAGGTGTAAGTACACATCACTTGTTGTTGAGGTGAGGCAGGAACAATGAGACTGACAACTTCTCTCTTAGACTACACAACTATCATTTATTTGCACAACATCCTAGCCCTGTACTGCGGTAGCTAGCTTTGCCAGACAATGTGCTACTCCGTTATTGTGAACGCACTCCATAATAATTTCATGACAATGTACATAATGTGTTATTGTGTAATCATAACATGAAGATGGTTAATCATTTTACATGTGCTCATCTTCAGACTCTGGACGTTCAACTCCCACCTCCCGATGGTCCCGCTCCCGGCGGTCCGTCTCCAGACGGTCCCGCTCCCAGCAGTCCCGCTCCCTGCGGTCCCGCTCCCGGCGGTCCGTCTCCAGACGGTCCCGCTCCCGGCGGTCCGTCTCCAGACGGTCCCGCTCCCAGCAGTCCCGCTCCCAGCGGTCCCCCTCCCTGCGGTCTGGCTCCCGACGGTCCCGCTCCCGACGGTCCCACTCCCGACGGTCCATCTCCAGACGCTCCCGGCGATCCCGCTCCCTGCGGTTTGGCTCCCAACGCTCCCGCTCCCGACGGTCCGGCTCCCGATCGTCTGACCCCCGACGGTCCCACTCCCGACACGGTGAACGCGACCAGTCGACCAGTCCCACTCTCACCCTCGGGCCTCAGCCAGTGTTGGTGGCCGGTCCCATGACCAGATGGGACGTGGCAGGCACAGCAACTTGTCCAAGGAACGTAAGTATTAATCAGAACAGTGACAAGAGCGTAAATGTTTTAAAGGGATACGCCAAACTTTTTGGAGATTCGCCGATTTGCCATATTGCAGATAGTCAAAGTATAATGTAGATGCCTTTATCTATACTGTGCGTGCAGTACAAACTGTGGTACACCCCTCACTGCTGCTTAGAACTAATGGCAGTATATGGTACAGCTGCTGCCTCACATGTAGATGTTGTGACTCGTGTACTCACTACGTGAAGAAATAATAATCAAATGTCACAGGAAACTGCCATTTTCTAAGTAAATATCTGCAAACAAAGTTACTTCATTTGCCCGAGGAGCATGTGCTGTGCTGATGTCTGCAGTGAGGGGTATAGCACAGTTTGTACTGCATGCACAGTGAAGATAAAGGCATCTACATTCTTCTTTGAATATCAGCAAATAGCGAATCTCAAAAAATGTTGGCATGTCCCTTTGGAGCAGCGGTCATGTTGAGGTTGTGTGTTTTACTGGTTTTGTGTTCAACATTTGCGTCAAAGATGAAGATGGTTACATCATAAGTAGTGATAATTTACATGTGCTCATCTTCAGACTCTAGACAATCAACTCTAGCCAGGCCTCACCAGACAGAGGGTGCTGGGAACAGGTCCACAGGCAGTGAGTAAACATCTCATTCAACCATGGTGTGTGTGCGGGGAGGGTTAATCGTGGATCTATATAGATATACTGTATATAGATAGGTGTCTATATATACAGTATATATATATATGTATATATATATATATACAGTATATGTATATATATATATATATATACAGTATATATATATATATATACAGTATATATATATATATATATATATGTATATATATATATGTAAGGGATAATGTATATTGAGGCGGTGATTACGGGGGAAATAATGACCGACAGGTGGATTGAGCCCGACGCGTTCACAAGTCGGCTGTGCACTGTGGCCGGGTGCAGCAGCACTGCTTCCCGGGTAGAGAGAGCAGAGAGAGGGGGGCCAGTGAGGTGAAGCGAGCCGCTCAGACTTGACTCCAGCCGAGCGGGACTCGGCCGCATCTCTGTCTCCACGGCTTATTTTCGACTTGCATGTGTGACAAACTGCGAGATTTGTCTACTTCACTGACGGTGAAAAAAATCCACAACGAGGAAGGTATGCTGGCGTGTGTGGTGTGGTGGCTGGGTGCCTGTCTCGGTGCTTTGGGGTACGCGCACGTCATGTGAAAATCGGCTCACAGAATCGGCTATTTAGAGTGACCGGCGCAGATCACCGATCGAGGCCGATCACGTGAAAATCGGCCATTTCCGGTCACGTGCCGATCGATCGGTGCATCCCTAATCAAAACTAACGTTACAGACCATTGTTACAGTCTGTGACTGTTAGTCTGTAAATCGTTTGTATTATTTATTTCCTTACCCCCACACTGATGCAAACATACATTTGGCTGAGTTAGCTGCACATTACTCCAGTGATAAAATAAATCCATGTCCTGTAAAAATACTGATCCTCCTCAGTTTAGGGAAAGGGTTCATACATACAGTGATGAATCATGATGATGATCAATTTAATCTATGTGTCAGGTGGTCCAGTATTTTCGTGATGAGAGCAGGCAACTGACAAATAGGCAGGCACTATCTATTATAATAATAAGATTAATAATAATAATAATTCATATGATCATATCATAATAACAGACATGGAAATTAGACTTAGACTAATTTTAAATATGTCCCTACAGTATTATATTATTATTTCTCTCTCTTTAATAATAATAACAATCGTTAGATTAATCGACTAATCGAAGAAATAGTCGTTAGATTAATCGATAAGAAAATAATCGTTTGGGACAGCCCTACTTCAGAACAAATGCATGGTCGGCCTCTCTTTCATCTTTTCTCTTCTAAATGCATAATCTACGCTTGATCTACATTACAGGCTCGCTGTATTCAATAATATGATTGATTGTTTCCCCCCCTCCAAATTATTAATGCCATTAAATTGGAAAACGCTTTATCAAAAATAATAATAATAATTAAAATGACGGCCAATTAAGATTATTGCGATTTGATCATCAATCGCCAATCTTTAATGACCACGATTGGATGATATGAAAATAAGGACGATTGAGCAGCCCTAATATAGAGGTGTGTGTATATATATATATATATATATATATATATATATATATATATATATATATATATATATATGGACATATGGACCGCGCCATATGATGCGGTGTGACATCGCGGTGCCGGTGTGTGGTACTCAAACTACTTCCCCAAGGTTGGCAGGTCTGTATGTATATATATAAATTGTGTGTGTAGATGGATAGATATTAATGTTGCATTACATGTGCTCATCTTCAGACTCTAGACTATCTACTCCAGCCACGTCTCACCAGGTGGAGGGTGCTGGGTCCAGGGACAGGTCCACAGGCGGTGAGTAATCATCTCATTCAACCATGCTGTGTGTGGGGAAGGTTATATGTAGATGGATAGATAGATATTAGTGTTGCACGGTATACCGACATTTTTATACTATTACGAGACTTTTTGTTAAACAGCCACAAAGGGAAGTTGCAAATTTTCCTGTCCAACTAACGGGTGATGCAGCAAATAAACAAGCACGGGTTTATCTGCCATCACACTGGACATCAACACTAGCCTTCACCTCACTAGACTTCACCCACTCAACATAAACATCTTAGAGTTGGAGAGAGAGCCACACGCAGCAGTCATCCCTAACAGCTTCGTTAATAACTAGCCGATCAGAAAAGTATGTAAACAGCCGTGTGATTTAGTGAGAACGTTTTTTAAAAGAAGCAGAGAGCTGCGAGTGCTTAGGCAGAACCAGTTTAAGTGTACAGCGTGTAATGAGCCGCTGTGTTGAAGAATATTGCAAAATTAACCGGATGAGACGACTTTCACTCTTACTGTCTGCAGCGCTTAGATATGTAGATATAGATGTATATAGATATAGAGGTGTGTGTATAAACTGTACGTGTATATGTGTGTGTTTGAATTGGGAGGGGGGAGCACCATTCACTCGGGTCTGTGTCACATCACCCACCACTTTGGCTGTTTACAGTAGCAGACATGAGTGTGCTATCTGAGATCTTATTTCTGTTTCTCTACATTGATCAAGCATTCAACAATTTTTCTTTTTCCGATTCTGCAGCTCCTCCGAAGCATCAGGACTTCACATTTCCAATGCCCGAAGAAAGTAAGTGCTGAAGTGTTGGTGCCAGTATCAATTCAAACACCACCCGCTATTAACTGAACGGGACATATATTGTAGCAGCCTGTTTTTTGAATGCAACAGATGAGATTAACAAAATGTATGAATGCAAGTCATTTGTTTTTAATTTATCTGATGCTGGCAATCAGGCAACTGTAAAATGATATCCCTGTTAGTATATCTAGTTAGACAAAAATCGTACGTATTTTATTTTAATTGAAATAATAAAAATACAATACACAGTATTAACTCATTGAGTGCCAGCCACCTTTGGAGAACGGACGCTCCCAGTGCCAGAGTTTCAGAGCGTTTTCAGTGATTTCTCGAGGCCCACAGAATATTGTGTGATATTACTATGTAAACACCGAACACGCACAAAGAACGATGAGACTCTCTTCTATCATCTGCAAAAAAACGTTTATTGATATCATTTTCCGTTCTTTAGTTATCAGCCGGAGAAGATAGGTTGATTTCAGCAAAAACACACGTTGCAATTTAGAATCTGAGATATTCAGCCTTTTGTGAAATGAAGCATTTCAAGCACATCACTGACTCTGAAGCTAATATTTTCTGATGTAATGACACCTCAAAAATAATTTCCTTCAATAAAACAGTGAAAACAAAGGAATTTTGTTTGGCCAAATAATATTTTTTAGCTGCAACCAGCAGCGCTGGCCCCTGTGTGCGCAGACCCTACACCTTCTTGCTGGTCTTGATTTACTGCAGGTGGGCATCAGATATTCTAGCTTGTTTGCCTGTCTCTGTGCATCGAGCCTGCTGTCTGGGTCTGTGTTTACTGCCAATGGTTGTATGCTGTAGTGCCCTGCGTGCCCCACCCCCCTCCTCCTCCTCCGTGGGAGTGTCTCTGGGGCTCTGCTGCGTTTGCTCTGCGTTTGCTCTGCACTGAAAAGTGCGCTGCACCCCGCTTTTTCACAGCCTGTCGCCGGCTCCCAGCTGAGAATAATGGAACTTTTCAGAAAGACGCTGGTGTCGGCAACTAAATCATATGGAGGGGCTATCGCAGCGGAGACGGAGGGGCTCAATTGTGGCAGCAGATTGACTGCTGTTCACAGGCACAGCTAACGTTATGCTTCATGCATATCGATGCGATTTCCGTTTCCCCATTACTTCTTCTCTCTTTTTTCCTCGCCTTTCTCTAATCTGGAGAGCACTGTTGCCACCTAATGGGTCCCTAAAATAGCTTTTACACATTCAACATGCCCCATACTTTCATAGGAGATGGATCTGGCTTTGATCCACGTCCCACCGTCAAAAAACGCAATTGACGAACATACTCGTCCTTGGCACTCTACGTTACTAAACGAATTGACGAACATACTCGTCCTTGGCACTCAATGAGTTAAGTAACACTCATTTGACTTGGTGTTATGGTACAACACTTTTGGGGGGGGGGGAGAAAAATACAACATTAATCCAGTCCTGTTGGACTGGACATGTCCTTTTGATAAGCTTTTATTATGTGGAAAACCGCTATAGGGTGGTGTGGTGTGGTGTGGTATGAGGGACGGAAATATGAATGCAAGCACATGTGTTTTTGTTGTCAGAATTTCAGAAAAAGGTGCTGACAAAATTTGCTGAGCTGATCCTTGAGGTGAAAAGGCTGGGACGCAGTGAGCCAGCTCATTCCTCCTCGCATGTGGAGCAGCTCGACAGCATGGAGCAGTTCCATGCAGAGGAGGAACGGCTAAATGACAGAACTGCCTTTGACACCCTGGTATGATTTTCAAGCGTGTTTTTCAAACATTGACAGGAATAATTACCCCCTCTCATTTTAGAATAAATATTGTTTTTGTCACAACGCACCACAACACTTGCATGCAGCGACCCCACACACGCGCACACACACACACACACACACACACACACACACACACACTGACGATGGTCAGTGAAAATCTGCATTTAACCAATCCAAGGCATGTCATTCACTGGGGGGCAGCCAGGAGCAGTGGGCAGCTTCCTTTGCGCCCAGGGGTCTGGTCAGGCAATGATCTTCTTTCATCTTCATTTAAAGGTGTTGCAACTTGCCAGAATTGGTGGGCGAGATGTACGGGACTGTGTACACAAAAGTCTCGACAGGTATGTATCCCTACATACATTATAGAACCTCTCACAGAATGTTACTTGTCAGTATTCCTGGAGACGTATCCTTTGTGCTACAAGATAGCGTGGAAAAAGAGAACTGTAGTGACACTGTTGAGTGACATTTTAGATTTCATAAGAAGGAAAATTGATCAAAAATCTAAATTCTATAATTTGTATTTAATTATCTGAAATGCAATCATTCATCTCTTATATAAAAGGAAGGAAGTGGGCTCTGTCTGTGTCTGTTAAAATTTTTGTGTCCGGCCGCAGCCATGCCGAATTGCATTGCAATCGGGCTGAACATTTCAGGGGGTCAAAAAAGCATCCGTGCGGGTGACCTGACGGAGCCAGATTCTTTTTAATTAGGTGACTGCCCCTAATTAGATAATGATGTGATGTAGAGATGTAACGGTATGAAAATTTCACAATTATCGTGACCAAAAACTGATCACGGTTATCGTATTATCACAGTATTTGTAAAAACAAGGCTGAAAATGTTCAAAAAGTACTGAGAGACTCACTGAAATCATTTTATGTTTTATATTGAAAACTCAGACCCAAAAAGGATTGATGCACTCACTGAAACCAAGGCTTCACATTTGCATCTGGGAAACTGTTGTCAACTTTTAATGATGATGGACAGTATTTACCATGTTTTTCAAAGCACTGTAATCACGGTACCACGGTTTTAATGATAATGCAAATTTTAAACGGTACGTTGTCGTAAGGAATTTTATCGCGGTTATCGTTAAAACCAGTTATCATTACATCTCTAATGTAGTAGTAGTAGTAGTAGTAGTAGTAGTATGTATTTGTCCTTTCGGAAAGTTGTCCTGCATCTGTAGCAGTCAGACAAAACACAGCAAAAGACAATACAATACAAACAAGATACAATACAATACAGTACAACACAATGCCACGACAATACATCAAACAATAACAACGGATATGATCACAAAGTGCTTCACACCAACCCCACCCCAGTGGAAAAAAAAGGTAAATAAATAAATTACAAGAGCTCATGTGTTCAGAGCTTATTAAGCAGACCAATACTGGATGGTATGAAAGATCTCTGGGCACGGGAGGTCCGCAAAGGCGGTACCCTGTACCTCCGTCCTGATGGCAACAGTTTATATTCAGCGCTGAGAGGGTGTGATGTGTCACTAAGGATTGCCCTCCCCTTCCTTATTACACGAGACTCACAGAGCCGCGTCATGCTAAGTTGTTGTTGGCCTACAATCTTGCTAGACATATTAACAATCTTATTTAGTTTGTTCTTGTTAGCGATTGACAATGAGAAAAACCAAGCAATAAAACAAAAACTGAGGATACTCTCTATAAATGAGCGATAGAAAAGAATCATTATATCTTTGTCCACTCCGAACTGTCGAAGCTTCCGTAGGAAGTAGAGTCGTTGTAATCCCTTCCTGTAGATGACACCTGTGTTTGAATCCCATGTCCCTTATGTGATGTCATAAGGGAGCACACACATAAGGAGGCATTGTGACAAGACTGATCAGTGATGTCACAAGGGGGTACAGACACAGATGTCGTCAGTAATGTCATAATAGGGCACACACAAGCAGGAATTGTGACATCACTGATGCAATAGTGAGCACCCGCACGCCAATAGGGTAGGTGAGGCCACGCAGCAGCCGGGCTGCGGGCGACTATTAGTGATTCAATATTTGCTGCCTCTGTGGTGTTTTCCAGATCAATCTAAAGATGAGCAGATAATCGATCAGCCAATCTGGGAATCTGGAAATAGACTCTGGGACAGCCCTACCTTTTTTCCCATCTTCCTGTACAGCGCCTCTCCTGCCACCGTCACTTCCTTTTCCGAAATGGATGCGGAAAAGGAAAGCAGAAGTGACGGAAAAGCCACGTCACTTCCTTTTCCACGTCCATTTCGGCTATTCAATAATAACGTTAAAACTGCATAGACGACGTCAACTCGTCTTACAACAACAGTGGAAAATTACTCTCAAGTCACGGCACAAGTTGCTATTTAGACAGTAAACAGTGGAGCACGGACGCGGAAAATAAAGTGACGGTGGCAGGAGAGGGTACAGGAAGCTGGAAAAAAAGGTAGGGCTGTCCCAGAGTCTTTTTTCCAATAAAAATAGACTGGGTTCCCAGATTGTTGATCAACAGATGACGAATTCACTTGCATACATTTCAAAACATGAAAGCTAGTGTGGTTAAATTAAAAATGAATGTATAAGTGAATAGGTCTCACAGTCATCCAAAATGGCAGGAATGTGAATAAGTTAATCTAAGGTGAGTTGCCTAGGTTAAGTAGAAACCTGACTTGGATGGTAAAGAGGCAGGGTTTTGTGCAGGGACAGTATGTAATCTGAGCTGTCAAATGGTCACCTTTCATCAGGTTTTGTATGATTGGTTCCATACAACCACAGTATCCCAGAACCACACCTCTTGGCATCCTCACCCATGGTACAGTTACTGTAGATTACAGCATACACATGTCATTTCTAAATCATGCCATTTCTCCAGGCTCTTCACCAACAACCTGATGGCGAAGTTCAACATGAGGGGGAAGGGGAAGCTGCAAAAACAGCCTCTGGAGACGACGAGGGTTTTTCAAGCAATTAAAGGTATGCAGCATTTTCCCCATGCCATTTAAGCCATCACCAAATCTCACTCATATTCACTGTCAACATTTTCTGAATTAAGTACATTTTATAACCGAATGGTCAGTGGTAGAAAAAAATGTTGCTGTAGACTGTAACTGGTTGTTAAATTGATAGATCTTTATTTGATGAAAATGTCTTGGGCAGGTTTTGCTTGCTTGTTGAATGAGACTATTAGAATTAACGGGTCAAGCAACAAACTAGATAATGCATCGATGTCATCAGCCTTGGCCGCCCTTATCAACCTCACTTTTTGTTTCACTCCACGTATCAGTCTGGACTTCGAGTCGCCCACATTGATTTCATTCGGTGGCCGTACTTTCCTTGACAAACTCCTTCAGCCGAACGGTGCCAATGAAACTTTGTCAAATGCACGACAAACATCTTTTCCACTGAGAATATATGCGAATGCATTGTTGAGTATTTTGTGCAACTATATCTGCACTTATGACATTTGTTACTCCATT
The DNA here is from genome assembly GCF_964638095.1 of Poromitra crassiceps. Classification (NCBI taxonomy): domain Eukaryota; kingdom Metazoa; phylum Chordata; class Actinopteri; order Beryciformes; family Melamphaidae; genus Poromitra; species Poromitra crassiceps. Next base: position 75,111,259 of record NC_139626.1, read on the forward strand.
TGCCAGCGGCGTCCATGATTGACCTGGTGTAAGAACTGATTAGCCGGTTTACATTGTAATTTCAGGAAATCGATGTGGGCGGGTAGAAGTCTAGACTGATCCGTGGAATGAAACAATGGGAGGTAGCGTCTTACCTGGCTGAAAAGGATTTCACTTGACTATAAGTTGTCAACGATCAGCTGTCTTCCCTCTATCAAAAGTCAAATACAATTAAACAAGTATTTGCTAAAATAGATATTCTATTACCCCAATCCATTACTTTGTGGTTGCCTGATGAGCCATTTTATTCTGTAGTTCTCTAAATTCATCACATTCGATATTTGCACTTGATGGAATAATAATAAATATGTATGAGGAACTTCTGACCTACAAATATGTATAATAACATGCAGACTGCCATGTAACTACACTGGTTGTCTTTGCATATTCCAATTTAGTTTTTTGTTCAACTGTTGCAGGGGCAGTGCTGAAATGGGATGCTACTGCTACTGAGGCAGAGATCCGCAACCACACGGCGGATCACTTGAAGCACGCTCCAGGGAGGAAGGGAGGTGGTGGCCATTCAGCATCCTAAGTTGTTTTCTTTTTCTTTTTTGGAGGCTGACTTGTTTTATTTCACGGTTTTATTTTTGTTTGTTTCATTTACTGCTTATGTTTGGAAATTATATTTGGGCCATTCAGCATCCTAAGTTGTTTTCCTTTTCTTTTTTGGAGGCTGACTTGTTTTATTTTACTGTTTTATTTTTGATGGTTCGCTGACGTTCCACCCGGCAGCTCTTTGAGACACTTGTCTCAGTTTGTGCTGAATCCATAATAGTGGTATTCACCTTATTCACCACGCCCACTTTTTCTCTCTTCCGTGTTATCTGCAATTGTATTTGTTCTTCTGGTTCAGCGCTAGTTGGCGGACAATTTCAAAACAAAACGTCACTATGAATGACGTTTGGCAACATTCAGAAGCTACACTGCGGCCAACTTAAGTTACATGTTCTAAGCATTACTGCTGTCAGGAGCCAATGGTTACAAAGTTACAAAAGCACGTCGATAGTGTTTTCTAACTGCCAGTAGCCTACAGTAGGGTTTGACAGATACTAGCGTCAGCTAGTCCGACCGGTCAGCACAGCCAGCACTCCCAATCCTCGCTGCTCGTTAAATATTATTATTATTAAATATAATAGGCGTTATTCTGATAAACTGGTCACATATTTGGAATGTTCTCATCCGAAAAAATATTAAAACTTTATATAAGCGTTCTTTTTTTTTTGCTTGAAAACAGCTTTTTGGCAAGTCTAAAAATGACTACGGTAGGTGTCATCTACTTCCGTGTCTAAAACAGAAAGACGATTACAAAATGACGTCATGCAGAAGCGTCTTGTATGGGCAAAGAATAAGGTGAATAGACTTGATAGACTTGAGGCCCCATCCCTAGTTTTCACACATTTTAATTTATTGTTTCTGTTTCCCAATGTTTGAGACTGTGATTAACAGATGGAGATGGAAATCTCAATGTGATTAAGCTGGGTAAATAAAGGTAAAAAAAAGCTATACAAATAAACTTGACTTGAATTTATTGGTAAATGTGTTTGAATCAAGACATTAACATCGCTTCTCATGGTCAGAAAAAGTCACCAGATATGTCGCTAGTCGCTGGAAATAGTTTACAGGGGAGTCTGAAAAGTAGCTAAATATAGAGACAAAGTTGCCAAGTTGGCAACACTGTAGGCAGACGCATGCATGCGTACATGCCTAAGCAAGCTTACGTTCTGGCTCCTCAGGGAACGTCTTCTGAACGTTCAATAATGATGTCAGTTAGACGCCAATATTGAACGTGCAGGAGACGTTCAATATCGACGTGTAACTGACATCAATATTTAACGTTCAGAAGACGTCCAAAAAAGACGCCGTCTAAACTGATGTTCTGACTCCTCAGGGAACGTCTTCTGAACGTTCAATAATGACGTCAGGTAGACGCCAATATTGAACGTGCAGAAGACGTTCAATATCGACGTGTAACTGACATCAATATTTAACGTTCAGAAGACGTCCAAAAAAGACGTCTTCTAAACTTACGTTCTGGCTCCTCAGGGAACGTCTTCTGAACGTTCAATAATGACGTTAGTTAGACATCAATATTTAACGTTCAGAAGACGTCCAAAGAAGACGTCTTCTAAACTTACGCTCTGGCTCCTCATGGAACGTCTTCTGAACGTTCAATAATGACGTCAGTTAGACGCCAATATTGAACGTGCAGAAGACGTTCAATATCGACGTGTAACTGACATCAATATTTAACGTTCAGAAGACGTCCAAAAAAGACGTCTTCTAAACTTACGTTCCGGCTCCTCGGGGGACGTCTTTTGAACGGCCGACGAAGACGTTAATAAGACGTCTTTCAGACGTGTTTGTGTTTGTAGGGTGTATACATCCTCACTCTGTCTTGGGGACGTTTACACCCTTACTTTCAAGTGGTCAAGCACTACCCGATTGCAATCTGATCACATCTGATCACAGAAAACACATGTTAATGCCAGGTGTAAATGGCCACATAGAGACAGAGGGGGATAGATATGATGGGCACCACTGCTAATTATTTAGCTAAAGCTAGCTACAGCAGGGTTCATACAGACATCACATTACAAGATTAAATTTAAAGACTTTCAAGTACTCTTTCAAGCACTTGGTTTGGAAATAGGCTATTTTCAAGGTGCAGTACTTGATCCCCCCCCTCAAAATCAAAGCACTTCAAGGAACCCTGTTACAGTGAATAAAACAAGTATAGCTACACATTCACTTACACTATAGGCAGCACAATGCATTAGAGGGGATTTAGAACCACAACCCTTATGATATTAACAGAACTTACCACAATGTGTCCAGAGGTTGCACTGCAAGAGAAAAGGAAAATTCAATCTTTAGCAAGCTAACTTTTGACAAAGTCAGGCCTTAACAATAAAAGTAACAAACAGCACTTGCCAGATTATGTTTCCACATCTTTCCCTTAGCATGGGAAGCTGCCAGCTAGCTCACGTTTTATTTTCTGTGTGCTGGAGGCATTTTCATGGCACAATTGTGACCGCGATATTGTAAAAAAACACCACTTTGTCTATTGCATTCAATCAAACAATGCACTGTTAGCAGCATGCAATGCAGACCTTAGCTAACGTTGCACTAATAGACTACTGTTGCTCACGGAGGAAGAAAAAAAGCATTGTATCTATGAATGGCAGGCTTACTACATGCTGCATAGCTTACGTTAGCTAACAGCTAGCTAACAGCAATTCCCACACAACTAACATTAAGCTAACTGGTTAGTTCAATCCAAATTGAACTAACCAGTGTTTGCTGTCTTTTATTTCTATATTACACCGCTGGCACAATTTCCCAGTGGAAAGCGCATGTTGGCAAGGGACCACACTGTATGCTCGATGTGTTTTTTTTCCCTGTCTGTTGTATGTATTGTGTCAAAACCTGGATACATGCGATATGTGGCTGTTGTACGGCACTATTTGCCCAAGACAAATTTCCCCTCGGGGACAATAAAGTTCATCTCATCTCATCTCATCTCATCTCAACTAACGCTAGCGAACTGTGATAACAATACCATGACCTCAACCACGAGTGCTCGTCTATTTCCTTCAAAGCCCTTCAACCAAACCATGTAACGCTAGGTTAAGCTAACGTGATAGCCTACTTCAAACCAAGTTATTCTGTGCAGCTGGGGCTAGCATGCAGTAAACGTTAGATGGCCTAAACCAAACCATAGCAGTTGTTTTTTAACATTTGGCACGCAATGCAGACAATATATATAACATGCGCCATGCCGAAATCCAGGCGTTGTTGCTCGCTGAGACAAGAAAACTGCATTTTAATACATGACAGGTCTGACATTATGCTACGTTAGCTAGCTACATGCTAACGTTAGCTGTCATCTATTCTGAGCTGACTGAGCCCATTACGTTAGCTGTCGTCTGTCTGGCCGAGTTGTTTTAACCTAAAATGAACGGCCAGTTTTGAAGAAAAACGTTACCAGTATGTAAAAATGTTTTGTTCCTACCTCAGACCTCAATGGCCTTCACTCAGCACGGGACAGCAGTGCCGTGCGACTGGTGCAACTGGTGGTATTGAAAAGAATTGGAGGGAAATTACCAGATAGTACTTTTATTCTCCGTTGTCAACACTGCGCATGCGCATGGATGTTTGATCTAATACTAGAGACTTGATGAAAACCACAAATTAAAGACTGATATCCCGCTGCCACTTTACCTTGTATCCGACAATAAAAAATGGTTCAACCATAAATATGAATAAAAAACTTTATATTAGATTATCAAATTATTAATTTTCAGCTATTGGAGTGGATACAATTAAAATTGAATCAAAAGCTGCATGCTTTTGTTTTATCAGTGTGGTCAGTGTTTGACAGGTGAGGTCAACAGAGATGCACTTCCTCCTACAATGTAAAACCTTTGAAGAAACAAGGAATATTTACTTCAATAAGTTCAACTCTGTAATTCCAGCCTTCAAAGAACTTAATGAGCTCCAAATTAAAAGTAGTCCTAAGAGAAGGCGACAGGGCTCATCTGTCTGTCCAATATATCTCAACATGTCTCAACCTGAGGGACAGTGAGTGACCTACACACACTGATGTGTATCAATCTCAATGTTTCATAATTAATGTGTATTATTATGATTATTATTGCATTGTCTGTATTGTATTACTGTATTATTATATTATTCATATTCATGTTCATGTTCAGTGATGTTTAATGTTGAATGTGATTGTTTCTTGATGCTTTGGCAATATTGTTGTTATGACATTCATGCCAATAAAGCTATTAGAATTTGAAAAATTTGAATTAGAGAGAGACACAGAGAGAGACACACACACACACACACACACACACACACACACAGAGAGAGAGAGACAGAGAGACAGAGAGAGAGAGAGAGAGAGAGAGAGAGAGAGACAGAGAGAGAGAGAGAGAGAGAGAGAGAGAGAGGCCATGGAGGAGGCTTGTGAGACTTGTTGTTGCTGCTGTGATGTTGAGCAGAATCTCTGGTCTGAGTCAGAGCACAGACAGGATGCTGAGGCACCATAAACTCATGTCTTTCTTATGTACAAACTGTTGTTTTCTTCATTGGATGTAAATACATGGAAATTACTTTTACTGTATTCTACGTTCTTTATCATATATTTTTTGAATTTAAAATTACTACTTTTTTCACTGTTTCAATTTATGCTGTACATTGAGGAATTAAACGTGTTGAAAATGTCTACATGTGTTGTGTCTTTACAGTTTTTCTCCAAACGTTTAAACACATTTCCAATAACTGTGGCTCAGTTTGTCAAAACTCTAAACTGAAAAGAGTTTGTCAAAACTCCACAAATCTCTTATAAAGTGACACAACACTCAAAACCATGTTCTCTCTTCTCAAAACAGATTCTTTCCACCAAAACAAAACACACAGCTATGATATGTTGATGTCTTACACAGCATCAACTACACACTGGTGTGATCAATTAAAACACTAACATCAAAATAGTCTTCATGTATGTTCTGGCTTCATGAGGCCATGTTACATATTCAAATACATACAATTGTGTGGAAATAGTTTCCTTTCCTCATTTTGGTAAAGTGTAGTGTTTTGCCCTAAAATAGCATTTACTGTTGATACAACACAAATGTGACCTGTTTTAACAAAATCAGTAATTTCACTGATACAATAGTTAAGGTCAGAAGTGTCATGCCCATTGAAACTGAGGGGGCAGTTGCATTTTTTGAGAGAGAAAAAAAGAAAGAAAGAAAATGCAAAATTCATGTCAGTCATTAGTAGTAGAGCATCAATCCCCTTTTCAAACATGTGAAAATGAAATGTTCATGAAATGTTAGTTATTATCGGTGTTTTGAAGTGACTGCACACACCAGATGATTCATTCAAAGCAACTTTACTTCCTGGAACACATTCTTAAGTACACAGTCTAGAGCGCCCTCCATAGGCATCATATAGAACCACATATCAATACATCTTCCTTTTTTCCAATAAGACAGAAGACTGTATAACTCAAGGGCTATGTCCCTATAACTGGAAAGTAACATCAATTAACTGTGTTCTTGTAACTGAGCTATGACTGTATAGCTAGGAACTTAGGAAGTATAATAGTTTTATTTAACCGAGCAACAAGCGGTCCAAATAGTATTGCCAAGCCTCCTGGATTGGCCAGGATACACTCCGGTAGGCTAATAGCCTCTCGGGATGGAAGACATAATTCCCAGAGATTTTTCTATATGATTATAATGTAGCAGGTGGTACCTGTGGCTTGCCGTACACACCTTGAATGCAGATAGGGAGCCGTATATATAGTCCATGGGCCAAAGCCCAACATTTCACTTATTGGTATCCCTCAAGGTGGCAAATTCTAGTCAAATTTTTTGAAAAGGTACATGTCCATAGATTATATTTTGGTATGATAACTTTTGCTAAGTGCTAGCTTCATGTGTTATCAGCACATGAAGTTAACCATCCCCTACAATAAATTGCTATCTGGTGCATATCAAGATTCAAGATTCAAGATTCAAGATTTTTATTGTCACTCCGTAGTACAAGTATCACATGTGAAATTATTGTGCTGTGAACTCCGTTTACAACATAGTACAAATATAACAGGGCATATGAGTGCAAAAACAACAAGAGACACAACAAGCAATAAGGCAGTATAGTGATAAGACAAGTCAGAGACAGTGGCATATTCACTGCACATAGGTGCACATGTCATGTGCATACTTGGACGTACTTAAACATTTTGAATTCGACGTATTTGACGTACAGGTGCAAATAGCATATACCTAATTAAACATACAATTAAACATTAGACATACATAATGGTAGCAGCTACAGTACGGTACAGTACAGCTACTACACTATTTGTGTATGTTAAGGAGTCTCGTGGCCTGCGGGAAGAAACTGTCCCTCAAGCGATTTGTGTGTGCTTTTGGGACCCTGTATCTTCTCCCTGAGGGTAACAGTTGTTGTGGGGATGGTTTGTGTCTTTGATGATCTTCAGGGACCTCCTGAGGCACCGCTGTTTATACAGTTCCTGCAGTTCTGGCAGCTCACATCCTGTTACGTGCTGGGCCGCGCGTCTCACTCTCCGTAGCGCCCTGCGGTCCATGGTGGTACAGTTCCCGTACCAGGTGGTGAAGCAGCCAGTCAGCAGGCTTTCAATGGTGCCTCTGTAGAAGTCCCTAAGGATTTCTGGCCTTAGCCCAAATTTCTTTAGGCGCCTGAGTCCGTGTAGTCGCTGTTGTGCCTTTTTGACAACAGTGGCGGTGTGGCCGGCCCAAGTCAGGTCCTGGTGGATGTTGACTCCCAGTTTAGGCTCATTGTCAGGACCTTTACTCATGTTTTATGAAGGCATGTTTGGTCTATTTTTTAAGTGTAGACCTTATTTATATAGTCTATGGTGTAGACTCATAGCTTTCATTTAAGCCTAGTTGTGAGTCTGTCTAATAAATGTAGAGGTCTTCAAAGAATCAACAACCTTCATTTTCGCACAATTTTCGCCTATAAACTATAGTCTTTATTTGAGCATTGTGACATGTAGGAACATCACTGACACAAATAACAAAACCTGAAATACTCACAGGACTGCAACAATTGAGGAAATGTATAATCTTAGAAAATAAATAGAGTCCGCACACTTATATTTGTCAGCTCCCAGGTCAGTTTATTTAACGTTTCGACCCAACGGTCTTCATCAGAAATGGAGGAGGAAGTAGGAGGAGCACTCATATACATACCGGGACTCAACACCGATTGGTGGAGAGACAACTAGACAGGTGAAAACATTTGTGTCAATCAATGTTTATACAGAATAATACATAGATGCCGGTATACATTTGCATCTAAGTAAAAGTACAGAGTGTATAGACCTTCACTACTAACAACTGACATTATATAAATGCAAACCCAAAAAAAATAAAACATTATATAAATCTATTCAGTGTAAGCAGTGTAGGTAGTGCAGGGGCGGACTGGGATCATAATTTAGGCCGGGCATTAGATACCAAGCAGGCCAGGCCGATACGGGCCGATGCGCGTGCCGGCGTCCGAAGGGCGGCAACGAAAAATTTGGGGAGTTTGAAGCTCAATTTGGGCCGTTTGAAGCCCAATTTGGGCCGTTTGAAGCCCGATTTGGGCCGTTTGAAGCCCAATTTGGGCCAAGTCCAATTTTACAATGAGATGCACCCACTTTAAACCTGAATAAAGTAATAAAACCACTAGTAAACCAGTAGGCGGCGCCTGGCCTGCTGTTCAGTGAGTGGCCTGCCCAGGGGCGTTTCTAGGTCCTGAAGACATTGGGGGCTTTAGCCAGGTACCCCGACGGGGAGGGGGGTTACACTCAAAAAAAATTGATTTTTCCAATCCGTAAATACCCATGTTGTGAGTCATTTGAGATGAATACAGAAGAACAAGATTAGTGGGTCTCAAAGTGAGGTCCAGGGACCACCAGAGGTCCTTGATAGGGTTCTGGCGGGAGTCCACTTAGCAAATTTACATATTTTATTTTATTAAATATTATATCTCAATGGTACGAACCCCCCCAGTAACTCCTGTGAAGGTATTTTATTAAGGTACACGCTTCCTGTAAACCTAAATTCTGATGGTGCCGTTTTTGTATCATATGGTACTTTTATTTTGACACTTAGAGCGGACGTAGTGATGTTATATCTACGCTACTTGACGTAAGGTGTGCTCACCGGCCAGTCGCAAAACACATGTCGCTCTTCAACCTACGGTTCTATCTAATCAAAAGCGCCTAGCTGGAATTGGGAACAACGTATTGTTTGTTGTAATGGTTTAATGAAGCAGTGATGTGTGGTTTTGTTTAATGTAACTGTGAAGTGAAGGCATTGTTATTTTGACAGTCATGCTAACGTTAGCTTCTATAGACATTGGAGTGGATGGCTGTGGCTTCATGCTGATGCTAGCGTTGTAGGTTGTAGGTTGTAGGTTGTATGGTTAATAATATTCTGTGTAAGATATTTTCTGAGATAAATGGGCCTTGAGCATCAAGGCCCATTTATCTCAGAAAATATCTTCACAACTAAACAACTAAATAACATAAGATAATTTCATAGTTGTAGCTACTGTGATGCTGTGCATGTTGGCGCATGTCCTTTGTTTGAATAATTTCATAGTGAGATGATGAGCTCGTGTGGAGAGGAGGTGGTGAGGAGTGAAGCAGAAACATTATGTAATGACACACTATGACAATAGTAACTGATAATTTGGTCCTGCATAGCCTACTGATATTTTTTTTTTTTTTTTTTAGAAAACTGTTTAGAACTCTGACAATGATTTTGCTTTATTTATTTTATTTTGTTGTTTACTTGATTGTCTGTTCCAATTTTGTAAATGTTTAGTCTGATTTTTTTGTATAATGTACTGATTATTAATGCCAGACTTTGTTTATTAAATTAAAAAAAAAAAAAAAAAAAAAAAAAAAACTCCGGGGCTAGGAAAAAAACATCCGGGGCTCTAGCCCCGGAAGCCCAGGGCTAGCGACGCCCCTGGCCTGGATTTTTTTTTTTTTTTTGGCAGGCCAGGCCAGGCCAGGCCACCGGGCATTTGCCCGACGTGCCCGATTATGCAGTCCGCCACTGAGGTAGTGTGTTGGGTCACATAGAAAACCAACAACATCTTTATTAGTTCTAAAATCAGACCAGTATTCTAGATACTGGCCTCAAGGAGGTTTCTCATTAGCCATGAGCAGAGATGGGAAGTAACGAAGTACAAATACTTCGTTACTGTACTTAAGTAGATTTTTCGAGTATCTGTACTTTACTTGAGTATTTAATTTTCTGACCACTTTTTACTTTTACTCGTTACATTTTAACACAAGTATCTGTACTTTTACTTGTGTACATTTTCAAAACAGGTTCGTTACTTTTGTTTAAATGCACGAGAATGTAATTTAAAAACGAGTAGAAACAGGAGAACGGAGCAGAAGTAATAGACAAGTTTCCCAGCGCTGCTGATAAAAGCTCATTCCAGCTCCGCCAATAGTATGACTTGGCACTCCTCCGGGGCGTGGACAAAGAAGCACAAAGAAGAGAAACACGGATTTTCTCTGAGGGGAGACACACGCAGACATAGCCGTGCAGACAGCCAGCACTTATTAGCGCTCGTCTTTTTGCAATTCATTCTCTATAAGTACGCGCTTAGCGCGCATCTCTTTCAAGAAGCATTTCATCGTGTTTAAAAGCTGGTGGTGGTTTTTTTAGCACATCGCTCTGGGCGCTGAAAGCTGAGGAAAGTTTAACAGGGAAAGCGCCCTGCTCCTCTTCACTCCTCCCACCTCGAGTCTTCTCCCAGGAGAGGAAGATTTTCATCTCGCTGCTTCCAGAGTTGCCAATAATCTGGCTTTTCGAGGCGTTCTTTTTTAAATAACCGCATGGCCCCTTATGGTGTTGTTCTAACACATACATTCAGTTTGTGCACTGTCAAAATTCAGCTAATATGGAATATGGTGGCGTTCTAACACCAGAGACAGTTCTGTCTTAATAATAAACCTTGAATTTGTGAATGTGATCAACCTGTGGACATTCAGTTCCTTATCCATTAGGTATCAGTATCATATCAGTCTCGAGTATTGTGATTCTGCACTTTGTAAGGGACACCTTGTATCCAGCAGTTAAACTTGTCTAACTATTTGCACATTCATATATCATGGAAATATTAATGAGGGAGGACTAGATATGATTTTAATGGGGTTTTTTTTGTGTGGAAAAACCATAGCACACTATTTAAAGTAGAGTTTTAAGATGTGTAAAACATTTGATATAATTTATCCTCAAATTATATTCTATGATGTGAGGTTCAGTCATTCAGAAAGATACGGTAAAAATACTTTTACTTTTACTCGTTGGGTACATTTCAGAGCCTGTACTTTTTTACTTTTACTTGAGTAAAATAAGTTAATCAGTACTTCTACTTTTACCAGAGTAGTTTTTTACACAAGTAACTGTACTTCTACTCAAGTACAGAATGTCAGTACTTTTCCCATCTCTGGCCATGAGGTGTGCAAAACACTAATAGTCATGACAACACAGTATAACCACCAACAAGCACTATACTAGGTAGAATTACATAGAGAAAAAAGAGGCCCACAGTCTCTAGACCATGGTCAGGATTACCTACACTGAGATCAGGGACACCAAAAAAGAATCAACAGTGTGTAGAGGAGAACAAATATGTGTTGGACAAAAGGCAGCAAAAATTTTCTTAATAAAGTTAAAATTAATTTAAGGAAAGGGGTCAATAAGAGGGAGAAAGGTCCCAGATTAACTGTACCAACTGAGTATGTTGATAAGACCGTACCTAAAGACTATAAAGGTGATATACTTACACACAGAAATATACACATAAGGAAGCAAAAACAGACAGTTATAAGAATGCCCTAATGTCAAATGACTCATTGAGCCCCCTGTTGACCGTGTCTAAAGTTGAGATCCAAAATGCCTCCCTCCTAAGAAGAAGGGAGTTGATATCGCCCCCTCTAGGCGGAACCTTGACATGTTCAATACCAATATATTTCAAGGAGGAGATACAATGTTGTGCTTGAAAAAAATGTACAGCTACAGGGTTTTTGAAATCCTGCATTCTAATATCACTCCTATGCTCAGAGATTCTGGTCTTCAGAGGTCTCAATGATTTGCCGATATAGGCCAAGCCACAAATACATCTAATCATATAGATAATATTAGAAGTCGAGCAGCTAATGATACCTTTAATTTTCAAACGTTTACCAGTGATAGGGTGGTTGAAGGTATGACATTTGTAAGTGAAATTACACTGTGCACATCTACCACATTTGTAGTTACCATCAGGGATCTCGGTCAAAAAATGGGAAGGTGCCGGCTGTCGCAGGTGTGACCTGACCAATAAATTCTTTAAATTAGGAGGTCTCTTATACAATGCAAATACATTGTTAAGAGAGGAGTCAGAACTTAAAATATGCCAGTGTTTTTTGATTGTCTTTTCAAACTGACAGCCAAGAGGGGAATATTGGACCATACAGTTCAGACGTTCATCTCTTACTTTTTTCTCCCTGGTAGTGAGACGATCAACCTGAGAGCAAACACGAAATTTGTCTGACGCTGGTTGAATCCAATGATCAGGATAACCTCTCTGTCTAAAACGTGACTCAAGGTCTAAAGAATGTAAATTAAAGGAGTCGTCTGTGTTACAGATTCTACGAATGCGTTTGAACTGGCCAATAGGAATGCCCTTCTTAAGAGGGGTTGGATATAGCTGTCAGCATGGAGTAACGAATTGCGATCAGTGGGCTTTCTATACAAGTCTGTGATCAATTTACCATTTGTTTTAATAATCATAATATCAAGGAAATTCATCTGACAAGGATCAGAAGACACAGTAAATTTCAGATACTCACTACTTTCATTTAAGAATGTGTGAAAGGCCGTCAATTCAGACGTGGACCCAGACCAGAGCAGAAAAATGTTGTCAATGTAACGCTTCCATAGTTTAATGTGTGGTAGAAAAGGATTAAAAACAGGGTTAAGAATAATGTTACTTTCAAGGAGGCCAACGTAGAGGTTAGCATAGTTGGGGGCCATTTTACTCCCCATGGCAGTGCCACATTTCTGCAGGTAGAACGATTTCTCAAACAGAAAAAAGTTATTTGTGAGGACTATTTCAGTCAGCTGCTTTAGACATGTAGTACTGGGAATACATTCTATCCTCTGATTAAGAAAGTGTTTGATGGCCTCCAATCCACCTTGATGTGGGATATTAGTGTACAAACTCTCAACATCAAAAGTGACTAATAGAGAGTAATTATCTACCATATCTAAGGATTGTAAAACCTGAATGAAGTCACTAGAATCCCTTACATATGAGGGAAGTGCAAAAACATGTGGTTTAAGAAAGAAGTCAACAAATGAAGACATTTTTTCAGTAAGAGAGCCGATCCCTGATAAAATTGGCCTTCCAGGTGGCATAGTAGTGTAAATCTTATGGATTTTAGGCAAAATATAAATAACAGGTGTAACTGGATATTCCACTTTCATATATTCACATTCATTTTTAGTAATATCACCTGCTTCGAGGTAGTCTTTAAGTACAGAGTCTATATGGTTTTTAAAAACAGAAGTAGGATTACCATTCAATTTTTGATAAAACAAATCATTAGAAAGTTGTCTATTAATCTCCCCTATGTAAGCAACTCTATCTTGCAGGACAATGGCGCCCCCTTTGTCGGCAGACTGAATAGATTTATATATATATATATATATTTTTTTTTTGGGTTTGCATTTATATAATGTCAGTTGTTAGTAGTGAAGGTGTATACACTCTGTACTTTTACTTACATGCAAATGTATACCGGCATCTATGTATTATTCTGTATAAACATTGATTGACACAAATGTTTTCACCTGTCTAGTTGTCTCTCCACCAATCGATGTTGAGTCCCGGTATGTATAAGAGTGCTCCTCCTACTTCCTCCTCCATTTCTGATGAAGACCGTTGGGTCGAAACGTTAAAATAAACTGACCTGGGAGCTGACAATTTTCAGTGTGAGGACTCTATTTATTTTCTAAGTTTATTCTTACATTTTTCCATTTCTCTCAAGTACCCCTGTAGTACCTCCGCAGGGTACGCAATTGCATGCCTACTTGACCCCGTTACAGCAGTACATGGAAAAGAACAATCAATGTTGTAACTCCTTTCTGCTTGATTCAATTCAATCTCTTTAGTATTTCTATTTAGTTTACTATTGCTGAAAAGGCAAAAATGTTTAGAAAAAACGAGAGAGAGAAAACAGACAGGATAATAATATATCCCCACATCCCATAAATCACTCCGCTCCCTGAAATGCGCTCCCTGAAAATGATCTCGCAACCCCCTGGGGGGTCCCGATCCACAGGTCGAGAACCACTAATCTAGAACAGTGGTTGGTTCTCAGACTTTTTCACATCATGGACCCCTAAACTGACACAAATTAGACCACAGACCCCCATTTGATCAGATTTTGTCCGATGGCCCCCCATCTGATAAGCAGGGATGCAAAGTCATGGATAGTGAAAAAGGTGACAGATACCAAGGCAGACACAAAACTGCTATTGGAAAGTCAGACCAGGCCGATCCCACCCCTCTGAACCCAGAAATCCTCCTATTTTGGGATAAAAAAGGTGACTTGCATATATATATATATATATATATATATATATATATATATATATATATATATATGTCCATCTGACATACATTTTTTGAAAACCTGAGAATCATGACAGCGTGAAATGTATTCATAGAAATCATACAAGTCCAGTCCAGCACTGCTGCTTGTAAGAATCAGTCACAGTCAAAGACATTGTTCAAGTTCACTACTAGAACCATGAACCAGAACTAGAACCATGCAGGGTTAAGAAATCCACAGGACAGGAGTATCCACCAAGTTATTCATTACATTTATTTACAAATACAGGTATAAAAGAGATGATATAAAAGAGATTAAAAAGACAAGAAAACATTACTTCATACTTTTAGAATACTAATTGTTAGAAACTATACTTTAAAACTATTTACAAGATAAGATGAATTTTGATTTTGATTTTGATTTCATAGACATCACATCACAAAAACGGTTCACTGCACAGGGAACTGCATGGATATCTAATTTTAGTGTAGTATGAATGTGTATTGTATGAAATGAAAATATGAGTATGAAATTAAAATATGAGTATGAAATTAAATTATGAGTATGAAATGAAATGTAGAATATGAAATGAAAAAAGTGAATATGAAATGAAACTATTAGTATGCGCTGGGCGGCTGAGGTGGGATTCTTCAGGCAGGTTCCTCCAGAACTTCCTCAGGAACTTCCTATAGTTCTTAGAGACCCGGCGGGTGTTTGGGCGTGAGGCAGTGTAATGCAGGCGGCTGTTGCTGCGCTCTCCGGCCCAGGTCCAACTCTTGCCAGAGAACTTCCTCCTCCGCTCCTCCTTCAAGTCGTCATGATTCCCAGGCCGATATGACAGGCGTTCACATTGAGCCTGCAGGGAAGAACGAGACACATTCAAACTACTGAACAAGATGGGTTCAAAACTACAATACAAAGAGTTAAAAGTAGGCAACTCCTGACGTGTTCAAAGTCAACTCGAAGTCACATTTCACTTTTTTGCTATTTAATCTTAACCCAAACCATAAACCTAAGCTGGCTTTTTAGCACAGGCAATGTACAACACACATGCACGCACGCACGCACACATACACACACACACACACACACACACACACACACACACACACACACACACACACACACACACACACACACATGCAATGTACCACACACACACACACACACACACACACACACACACACACACACACACACAGGCAATGTAGGGAGTGGGGTGGGGTATGGTGGGGACAGTGAGCTACTTTGAAGCCCAAAAACAAAACCTACAAAACAAATCACACAATGAACAGTACATTACACATCAACGCATCCACAAACAAATTCAATTAATCTTCCATAATTCCTTCAGTCGATCAAATGAACACTATAAAAAAACACTATAAAAAATATCCATCTGAAAACCCTTCTGTATAAGCAACTCAACCGTCAACCTAGTCTCGGCTCCCAGACGTTTGGTGAGCTGCGCCACCTAACGTCTGGGAATTTCACTGTCAGAAACTGTCTGTCCGAGCCCGGCGAGAACAGCCGGCAGCAGACACGCCTACATTTATTATTAGAATTTTATTTGGTAGCGGCAATGCAATTTATCATAGTCCTAACACAGAGCATGAAGCTGATATGCTCCAAACAAAATGTATAGCTGTTGTTTATTTTACAATAATGTTTCCTACCCGGAAGTGGTCCGCTTGCTACTGTGAGTCATCAGCAGGCTCTGTAACGTTAGCCTGGGGAGTCTGGCTTATCGCTGGGGAAAAGACCTCTAGCCGCCGGGGCCGGATGAAACACGTCCTATTAACAGGTTATGTTTGTTTCTAAGTGATTAATATGTTTCTCCGCAAACGCGGCGATGTTTTGCGAGACACACTGGTTCTGCATGAGAACTGCCCCCAGAAAGCAGGCCCGCTCACAACACTCATGATTGGTTCTCCGATGCAAGGCTTCCAACAGCGCCACCTAACGTTATGCAAAGATTTAAATAGTAATATTCTCAGTCTTACAGGAGTGAAACGGATTAAGACTGAGGGCTGAGTCTACCGTCAACCTAACCTTCCTAACTTCTATGTAGATCAAATAGAGGCCGACACTAACCACTTTTTCAATGCGGCCTTAAAGCTTCTTTCTGTGGCCAGTTCTTTACAAACGGTAGAACTCCTGTCCTATATAAAAGTGAATTTTACAGAACTTTTAAACCTGTGTGGAATTATATCTATCTGGCTCCCTCTAGTGGAATATTTGTGAGTCACACACCCAGCTAAAGTAATCGACCAGATAAGAAGGGAGCTTTCCTTATTTTAAAGCGGTGGTTCTCAAACCTTTTCACCTCAAGCACCCCTAAACTGACACAAACTAAACCACGCCCTTAAACTGACACAAACGACACCATGCCCCTAAACTGACACAAACGACACCACGCCCCTAAACTGATACAAACGACACCACGCCCCTAAACTGACACAAACTACACCACGCCCTTATCTGACACAAACTACACCACGCCCCTAAACTGACACAAACAACACCACGCCCCTAAACTGACACAAACGACACCACACCCCTAAACTGACACAAACGACACCACGCCCCTAAACTGACACAAACTACACCACGCCCCTAAACTGACACAAACGACACCACGCCCCTAAACTGACACAAACGACACCACGGACCCCCATTTGATAAGATTTTGTCCCATCATCCACATCTGATAAGATTTGTTCTTTTAGATGTTTGATTACAGAAAGCGTATGAAACCCACGGCCAAAACAGTCATACATACTCAGATTCAGATTCAGATTCAGATTCATTTATTTAAAGAATGGGACATTGCACATTGATGAACAGTACAGTACAGTAAACATGCCAGGTTATAGCCCAAGGGCTAGTTTCCACCTGCATACTGTCATTGTGTTGCTTATGGATGGAATTATAGTGAGAATAAATGACTGGGAACCCAGGGAACCCCCTCAAGGACCCCTGGGGGGATGAGCTGAGATGTGTACGTGGGAGAAGTCTGAGCACAGTCCTACAGTAACTCATTGATTTTGTGATGTCTGTCTGATGATTATAATAATACATGATGACCCTTTGGTGTGGTTTCTCCTTCTTGTCTTCTTCCATAAGCAAAAGACCAGGCTGACAATGGCAGCGCCATTTGCAACTTTTGATCCAAGCTATATAGAGTACCGCATGCAGGGATGACGTATTTTTGTAGGCTTTATCCAGAAATCGGCGCTATTTGGTTCTTCAGTGGAAAAGTCTATGGGGTTTTAGAATGGGGATTTCACTTAAATGCATAAAATAAGGTCTGAGGTTAACAAAAGTTTATGGGAATGCTAATTTGGGTTCAACATGATACTCTTCACAAACGTGAATAACTTTTATGCCTTTTGAAGCGTTTTATATATATATATATATATTTTTAACGCATTTACGTTCCAAAAGTCGTATTAAAAATGGTATCGAGTATCAATATTTTGGGTATCGGTATCGAAGTAGAAATGTTTGCATCATGATATCCCTACTCACTAATAAGTCACAGTCCTATCAATCTGGGAGTCCATATATATATGGATATATATATATATACTGTATATATATATATATATATATATATATATATATATATATATATATACAGACAGCCGGAACAGGGACGGCACCCGGGTAGCAGTATGGGTTAGCTCCCCAGCCTGCGTCTTCCATGAGGAAGAAGCCCAACAACCCACGAGAGGCCTTTTAGGAGGGCCATTCAAGCCGCAAGTGGAGACTGCAGTGCCACCAAGTACTGGTACTGCATGGTGTCCACTAAGATACCATCACCTCAGAATGAGATGTTTGGAGCGGGGGAGTCTGGTGCAGCGCACAGGTCCTAGACCTGGTTAGACGAGAGAGGAACCCGGCCGGGTGGCAACCCACAGAGCCCGGTCCCGCTACGTACCAGAGCCCTCCCCCTCCCCCGGTCCCGGCAGAGTAGTTCCGGAGCAGCGGATTGAGTGGCCACCTTCGACCCTCCCTATAGGGCTGACCGTGGGTAGCTACTGGGACGTAAGTTGGGGCTTGGCCAGCCCCGGCTGGGTCACCTGGGCGAGGGTGTATGATGTTGCGAGACCCGAAACATCCTATGACCCCAGGGTACATCACTGAGGATACGTCCCAGTTATGCATCCATGCAATGTTTTTTTTCTTTATTATATATATATATATATATATATATATATATACCGTATATATATATATATATATATATATATATATATATATAATATAATAATAATATATATACAGTATATATAATAGGTAGAAGGAAGGTGTCGAGCCTGTGGGGTCAACATCTCCAATATTTAAAGTATAGCAAAGTGATTCCAGTATGTTTTAGTGCCATCTTAAGAGTTGTAAGCATATTTTGATGATTATCGCGATAATATTGACAATAGATTATTCTGGGCAAGATAATGGTAACATGAAATTCTCATAGCGTCCCACCCCTACCTGGGAAGCCTTGGATCGCTGGTTCTTGCTCTGCTTCATCAGCTGCTGGCACTTCTTGTTGACCGACTGCACGGCCAGGAGACGCAGCTGCAGCTCAGAGATCTCCTCTTCCTCAACCTCACCCTTTGTCCTTGGCTGGGTGTGGGAGCAGAGAGAGAGGTACAATCTGTTACAGTCAAGTCATTACCACCTGACCTTTTCATTTGAAAAAACAAACAAACAGACTAATAAGCCACAACTGGAACCAACCCCCGACGAACCTACAAAGGAAAGTGGGCCTGTGCTACATTGCATCACTTCTCATGTCCGACATGGCCAGGCTAAAAATGCGAAAGTCGCTGGATACATAATTTCAAAAAGCAGGAATCAAGCAAAGAAGTGTGTGTTACTTAGAAATCCATTCTAAACTGACATATCCACCTTTTGAAAAACGTGATACCTATGATTATAAGCAGAATGCACATAGTTAACACATAGTCGGTCATGTGAATCCTTGGTTGACAAAATGAGAAGCTGTTTACAGTTGGACTCTTCTTTATTATAGAGATCTGTAGCTCAGGAGGTAGAGCGGATCGTCCACTAATCGCTTTGGATAAAAGAGGTCGGTGGTTCGATTCCCGCCTCCTCCAGTCTGCATGTCGAAGTGTCCTTGGGCAAGATACTGTACCCCAAATTGCTCCTGATGGTGTACCAACACCCTGCGTGGTAGCCTGCCGCCATCGGTGTATGAATGGTGAATGTACCTACTGATTGTAAAGCGCTATATAAATGCAGGCCATTTACCATTTACCATCTGGATTGATAAACATAGGCTCATGTCATTTGTCCCCAGATGGAAATGATGACAAGAATGAAAGTGTATAAAGCGCTGTGTCTATTTAGCTCAATGGAATCAACGCTTCCATTGTAACATCAGTCCGGCTGCAGCAATGATCCAGGAGTGTTTTTACTCTTATGTAGGTCGGCCACTAGTCTCTCCCCAGACTCAAATATTATGTTGAATCGCTGCGCTCCGCATACTACATAAATGAGTCTGTGCCACTTCACAGCCACTGCTGGTTTTTGAAGGCGGGTTGAAATTGAGTGACAGGTCGTAGCACCGATGAGAGAGCGGTTCGAAAAATGGGCTGCGCCTCCCGTGTCGTCTGATCGCAAAGTCGTTACTGATTGGGGAGGACTGAATCCACCACTGGCCAATCACTGGCCAAGTGAACGGTTCCCTCCCATAACCAGCCGGCTGGGGGGAAAGCGTCCCAGACCCAGAGAGAGCTCTGCAGCATGCAGTAACGTAGTGTATCAGCGTAAGAACTCTCATGGGTCTGGCGTTGAGACTAGTCGGCCACTATCTATCATACGTACCTTATGCAACAACCCCACGTTGAAAAAATCACAACTATCCCTTTAAAATGCTTCACATACCATATTTCTGTTCACTGTTCAATGACTAGTGAGTGAGTGTGTATTTAGGACTGACCTTGCAGGGAGATTGGGTGGTGATTTGAGCTCCGGCCAGGATGCGTCGTCGCTTCGACCTGACCGGAGACTCTTCTTCCCTGGAGCGCTCACGTTTGACCGCGGGACGGGAGACCGGGCTGGCGGATCGCAGGCTGATGAAGAGGGGGGGTGGGGGTGGTGCAATTCAAATTAATTAACTAATTGACATTTTAGGCCTTCACTTGACACCCTTATGCAAAGTGACTAAACAATTAGAATCAGATAAATATCTGAATGCAGGCAGCATGTAACTTAAAGCCTCATGTTTGAAGATCTGTTAGGGTAGAGACTTGGGATGAAGGAGAGACAACATGTGTATCTGTTGAGGGGCATACCTTTAGACCATACATTCATTTTTGCTCACCTGTCAAAGAACAGTAAGAGTTGACTGGCTAAGGATAAAAGGCGTGGTCTAGCTACAAAACCAATGTGGGAGCACATGTGAAACTTGTAATGTAGGATAGATGTGTACAATTACTATCACAGAGATCAAGCTGCTGAAGTTGCATTGCTTTGCTCTGAAATAAAAAATCATATTTCTTTCCTGGGACAAATCTTCACGACAGAGGCCTTGTTACTTACAGAATGTTGTCCTGTGTTGTTGGACACCTCCATGTCCAGGAGCTCCATTAGCAGGCTGTCCCTGGCCCCTGCTCTCAGATAATCCACCTCCAGGTAGTCGTCCATGAGCAGCTGGTCCACGTCCAGGCTGTCTGTCTTTGGGTAATAGCCTGTAAATGAGAGCAAAACACACCCTTTACTCTCCCTGCTCAGGTCATACAGTTAGCTAGCATAGAGACAGACGAGAGCAGCAGAGTGAACATTAACGCTAGTTAGCATGTTCAGTCACATTAACATTTAGCGCAAATGTTAGCAGCAAACCGGTGGGCGAATGTTGATTTAAGGCTAGCGTTACGCTGTTATGTGTTGAAGTGAGCAAGACACTTTGAGCTAACGTAAAAACAAAACAAAAAAAACAACTACTTTGAGCTAACGTTAGCTTTAGCATAGACGTAATGTTAATGCTAGCCGTACAGATTTACTGATGGTCGAAACCGAAACACAACTCTTACCCTGAATCCACAACGTTTTGTCTTCTAGCTTATAAACAGAAAGATAGATGTCCTTTCTGGGAAATGTGAAAAACGTTGGAAACGGCAGCTTGTTAGTGTCATGTCGTGTCCTCTTCGTCTTCGTCTTCGTCTTCTTCTTCTTCTTCTTCTTCTTCTTCTTCTTCTTCTTCTTCTTCTTCTTCTTCTTCTGGTTATGATGTGTAGTGTTGTCTGTTTAAAACAGTTTAATGCCCAATTCCGAAAGCGGTGCTGTAATTGGTTCCAAAACGCTGCGTAGCTCCTGGAAGTTCAATGATTTGCCAGGGAATTTTAAACATCAACAGAGGGAAAACTGCATTTTTTGGTAATTATTAATTATCCAGTCAATAATTGCATGTATTTACATTATTTATGTACAATAGTTCACACTGACATGTATGTAGTTACAATATGTATCAATATGTTTTTATCAATTTTTTTTGATTTAATTTGATTTAACATAGGGCCTACTGGAAGAAAAACACATAAAAACCACAAACATCCACAACAAACATAAAATACAAAATACATACACAGACACAAACAAATTCACTCAGAAACATAACCCCCCTCCCTGCAGGACTCCTCCCACCCCCCACCACACACATATTGGCTCATATTACTAAGCACAACTATTGTAATTAACACATTGAATGCCAGCCATGTTTTCATTCCTGTAGGTAAGTTGTGCCAGGGGTGTTTTTGACGATTCTGGCTCATTTTAGAACAGCCGAGGATTATTTTCTGTTAAGAATTCATGAACACCAATCATCTAAAAATAACTAATAGAATGTGTGCTTTCTCTGTCTAAAAGAGTTAGTTTGCAGAGTTAGTAGTTATGTAGATATTAGCCGTTGAGTACAGCATGGTTTCAGCGTCTGGAAATTTATTCAGAGATAAATGGCTTTTTGTGAAACAGTCACTTTAACCATTCATTTTTGGCATCAGTAAGACCGTCAGACATTCTAAACAATAGTTTTGAACAGTAATTTCCTCCATAACAACAGGAAACACCCCTCTCATTCAAACTCCTCCCTCCGTGTGTCTTCTCCTCCTTCCTCCTAACAGCGGGCGTGTCAGAAGCGCGTTGTGCTGCCTGCCTGTCTGTCTGCGTGCCTGCCTGCCTGCTTGCCTGCGTGCGGGGACGAGTCTGAAATGGATTACTGTAAAATCGCCAAGCCATTTCCTTGAATGGCTTGCTCCCGCGGTGTGTGTGTGTGTGTGTGTGTGTGTGTGTGTGTGTGTGTGTGTGTGTGTGTGTGTGTTCGCGCGTTGCTCCGCGGCTCTGGGGGGAAGAGATCTCTGTCCGTTCTGTGTGTGTGTCCGGGCTTCTGACTGTAAAATCGCCAAGCCATTTCCGCGGGAGGCGGCTGCTTTTGGGTCCCGTGGCTGTGGCTTCTCTCGGTCTCTGTCGCCACTTAGTGGTCGGTCAAATAGATTACACACATGCTCTTGCTCCAAATAGTTATCTCGAAGATGTAAAAGGGGTTGCTTGATGTCCCACCGTCAAAAAAAAAAAATGTTTATGTAAGACGAGTTAGCTCGTCCTTGGCACTTAAGCGCTGGATTATGTAAGACGAGTTAGGTCGTCTCTGGCACTTAATGTGTTAAGTACAAATTTGAGATCTATTTGATGCTACTTTATACTTCCACTCCATTACATTTCAAAGGGAAATATTGTACTTTCTACTCCACTGCATTTATTTGACAGCTTTACTTTTCAGATGGACACAGGATTTTAGGCCTCATTAAAATACAACACATTGTTAAAGGCTCTCACTTTATTTACCAAAATTAATTCATGAAATAAAACTAGTAAACTCAGAGACATGAATAGTCAAGCAGGTTGTCTTTATGCCATTTCCTCTGTGCTGTCCATTATAGTCTCCACGGTTTGCTGTTCATAGGAATGCTCCAATCGTTCCCAATGTATGGCTTCCCCACTGACAAGAACAGTAGCTAAGTAGCCTACAATATCAAGCTTGCCAACCACGTAACATTACTGAAATGAGAGACTAACGACACATTACACCCGCATGGTAACTTTAGTATGCATATATAACATTAGTGTTTACTATTAAAATGTAAAAAAAACAATAACAGCGGATTAAAAAAGAAATATTTTTTCAATGTTTTTTTTTATTTGGGTCTGCGTGAGATGTTCTATGGTATTTCCTGTTTCTAAATATAGCTGAATCATTTGGTTTGACTAAGTAAAACTATTTTTAAAAGCATTTTACGAAATGTCTATGGGAAAATAAATGGCAGCTGAAATCTCTTGGTAAGCATGCTGAAGCAGGAAGTGACGTCGACTTTGGATCTCTATCGATTGCTGTTTTTGTGGGTGTTCCCTGTCTTACCTGCCTCCTATGGACAGGGTCATCTCCTTGCCTTCTATGCTCGTCTGGGGGCATTATCCTTGATGGCGCTTCTGAGATGCATGTCCTGTTTTCATGTGTTCTTTTTTACTTGTATCCAATTAGTCAATCAATCTACCGTCTGTCTCTGTTTGATCATGTCAGAGCTGATTGGAGGGAAGAGAGACATCTGCCAGAGGAGGAGAGGAATGCTGTTGAAATTAATTAGAAATTCAGAAGAGGTGAGAACAAATATTGTGTATTACTGATGTTGCGACACACACACACACACACACACACACACACAGTGGCGGACTGCATGATCGGGCACGTCGGGCAAATGCCCGGTGGCCTGGCCTGGCCTGGCCTGCAAATTTTTTTTTTTTTTTTTTTTTGCAGGCCAGGCCAGGCCACTCACTGAACAGCAGGCCAGGCGCCGCCTACTGGTTTACTAGTGGTTTTATTACTTTATTCAGGTTTAAAGTGGGTGCATCTCATTGTAAAATTGGACTTGGCCCAAATTGGACTTCAAACGGCCCAAATTGGGCTTCAAACGGCCCAAATCGTGCTTTAAACGGCCCAAATCTGGCTTTAAATGACCCAAATTGGGCTTCAAACGGCCCAAATCTGGCTTCAAACGGCCCAAATTGGGCTTCAAACGGCCCAAATTGGGCTTCAAACCGCCCAAATTGAGCTTCAAACCGCCCAAATTTTTCGCCGCCGCCCTTCGGACGCCGGCACGCGCCCATATCGGCCTGGCCTGCTTGGTATCTAATGCCCGGCCTGAATTATGATCCCAGTCCGCCCCTGCCGGGGACCTTTGGTCACCGCCGATTGTTTATCTCTAAATAAATATACAGTATTTACCCTAATGAGAAAAGGAGCAAAATATTGATGGTTAAAACTGAATAATGACATCACAACAGTTTAATCCTAATGTTAATATAAAATGAGATATTCCTCTAAATCTGGCTTCAATTGGCCAACATTTTAGAAATAGCTAAATGGACCCATTAATAGATAAATAAATAAATCATGAGTGGATTCAGCACACTTTATCTGGGCAGACTGATTGAATCATTGCAGATCTATTCAGATCTTAGGTCACCACAGAAATCTTTTAGCCGGAGACCTTTGGTCACCGCCGAATGTCGGCCCCTCAGAAGTTTGGCTTGCATGACGCCCCTGATTATGTATTTTATTGCCTTTAGAAGTTCAAACAATACATGTATCAACTATCAGCTTGTAATGGAGGCACATTTGATTAAGCACCAGAGCCTGTGGACACACACACACACACACACACACACACACACACACACACACAAACATCCGTCTGGCTTACACTGTTAATTATTAATCTCTCTCTCTCTCTCTCTCTCTCTCTCTCTCTCTCTCTCTCTCACACACACACACACACACACACACACACATACACACACACACACACACACACACACACACACAGTATCAGTTCAGTCTACTCACTCTCACCAGCGAGGCAGCAGGTTATCTCCAACATGAAAAGGTATTGTATCAACTCTTTCCATGACAGTTGAACGTGTTTGATTCTTCAGTCTCTTAATGTTTCCTGTTGATTGATGTAACTGTAATAACAGTAATAACAGTAATAACAGTAATAACAGTAATAACAGTCAGACAGAAGCCTCTGTGTGTGATCAGGAGGGGAAGTCTGCTTGGGTTGGAAATATGAAAACACTTTATGACAGTTTGTCAACACATCAGTGTTTGGGACTTAATGTTATGTAGGGCTGAGCAATATATCAATATTAAATCAATATGGTGATATGAGACTAGATATCATCTTAGATTTTGGTTGGTGATATGGCATAAGTGTTGGCCTTTCCTGCTTTTAAAGGTATTTTGTCAACAATATTGTGATATTTGCTTTTGTCCACATCGCTCACCCGCCCCCTTCCAAATAGCATTTACTAATAGTTGATGCAAGACAATGTTACAATGTTTCCTATTTAGCAAAACTCTGTCATTTCATTGATCAGTACAATGAGAAACACTACAAAGTCAATGTTGAGACTGTCTTTCTGGGTATGATGTCATGATAAATCAGTGGAATTGAGGTAAAGCGCACAACTCCTTGTAAGAAAAACAGACCGGGTGCCTGGATAATAGATAACAATGAAAAAGGAGAGCCGGCACTCACGGTAGGCTAATTGAAAAACAGCCTTTTATTGGGCAGTGAAAAAATTGGACGTTTCGGCTTCAAGCCTTTGTCAACAATGAGAAAAGAGACACTTTCAGAAATATATATACACACATACATCAAGGAGGGCACCAATCATTACGCAGGGCAGTAATGGGAGAATGCAAGGCACCTGTAGTGCACCCAAGGGTGCGGCCGTCAGGGCCGTGTGCAAAGAGAAGTTGTGCAATCCTAGACCTACAGTAGGAAGTAATTGATGACAGACAGGCAAATCTACCATAAGTCAAGAGCCAAATAGCCTACATCACCAAACAATCACAGTAGTCTAGTCAACAAAAAGAAAAAGAGAAAACATAAACACTAAACAAATAAAAATAACAATGATCATAACAATAATAATAGTAGTGGAGAAAAAGCAAGTCTGTGAACAAATTTGTATCAAGAGAAAACAAGCAGGTTATAATAAAGAATAATCTTTATAGAAAACAACTTAGAATGAGTTCTTCATTAAGGCCTTTAGGGCTCTCGGTTTGTAATGTGTGTATCCATCTGGCTTCTCTTTGCAATAATGATTGATCTCTGTTTCCTCCTCGCTTAGGTGGGGGGACTACTTCGATTCCCTGGAATTTCAGGGAGCAAACGTCGTGTCCTGCAGAATTAAAGTGTCTAGCCACAGGCGATTTGATGTCTTTATTTCTAATGCAGCTTTTGTGCTCAGAGATTCTGGTTCTTAGTTCCCTGGTAGTTTTCCCAACATAGGATGAACCACAGGGACATTTCAGAAGATAAACTACAAATTTGGTCCTGCATAAAATTCTGTCTTTAATAAAGATGGATTTACCCGTATGAGGGTGACGAAATGTGTCTCCTTTAATCATCGCATTGCACTGAGCACAACTTGTGCAAGGAAAATTCCCACCTGGTAGAGTAGAAAGAAAGTTAGTTGGAGGGGTATAATAGTCTGCTCTGACTAGAATGTTTCTGAGGTTGTCAGACCTCCTATTAGCGAAAATAGGGGGTCTCTTGAAGGAATGTCCTACAGAGGGGTCGCTTGCTAAAATATGCCAGTGTTTCTGAATGACTGACTTGATGTCCTTAGAAATAGGAGAGAATGTGGTAGCACATACAATTCTAGACTCCTTTTCGGACGGGCCTGACTTAGGGGTTAATAGGCTCTGCCTGTCCCTGTTCTCAACTTTTTCAAGACAATTTTGGAGATACATCTAATTGCAGCGCCGCAGAGCCAGCTGGCTACGCCTCTTGACACGGTCTGGCTACGCCTCTTGACACGGTCTGGCTACGCCTCTTGACACGGTCTGGTATACACATCACCCTTCAAAATAAAATACTCGTTATTTTTCTCTTGATTTAAAGAATTACAAGAACAATTATGCTTTCTATCTTCCACACTGAGCGTAGTTAGGCTCGTTTTCAACTCACCCAACACATTTTGTTTTTCATACTGTATATTTTATGGATTTGGAAAATGTTTCTAAATCATTTTTAAAGGTTGTAGACAGAGTAGAGTTTTGCTATACAGTATTTACATTTCTGTATAAAATATTTGGTCAAAATAATTACATTGTTCATTAAAAATTAAAAATTTTTACCTTCAATGAATATTCAAAATTTGACAGTTTCAAGTATAAATGGTGGTAGTGCATCAATGCTATATTTAATCCATAAATAAAAATAAATAATATAAAAATAAATAAATAAATACATACATAAATACAAAATAAATGAATAAATAAAAATAAATAAATAATAGGCTACAAAAAATAAAAAATAAAAATACATAGCTAAAAAAAAAATCAATAAAGTCTCTGCCTTTATACACTGTTCTCAAACTTTTTCATGTCAAGGTCCCCTAAACTAAAACAAATTAGACCACATGGACCCTCATTCGATCATATTTGATCAGGGTCCCCCATCTGATATTAATGTTTTATTAGGAGATAGTGTGTGGCACCCATGGCCAACATTCTGTCATTGTCAACACAAAAACAGCCCTATATTGCAGAGACAGACAGACAGACAGACAGACAGACAGACAGACAGACAGACAGACGGGGATCACAGACAAAGCTGTCTGTAGCAGGGCTGAGCAAGTGGACCTGGCTGAAATATCAGTTCTGGAATGAAGGTGAGTAACGTTATTTCGGTATGTTTTATGTTTGTCATTTTTATGTTGTCTTCTCCATGTGGCCATGCTTGCAAACTTATATCAGCTATAACAGATGTGTATGTTACATTAATGTGCTTTCAACAGGTAGACAGACAGTCAATATCCTACTTTCTGACTTTCTGTCTGTCTGCTCGACTGTCTCACTGTCTGCCTGTCTACCTGACTGACTGTTGTCAGACTGACTGCCTGTCTACCTGTCTGTCTGCCTGACTGTCTCACTGTCTGCCTGTCTACCTGACTGTCAGTGTCTGAACTGACTGTGTGTTTCACTGTCTGTCTACCTGACTGACTGATGTCTGTCTGTCACTGACTGACTGACTGTCTGTCAGACTGTCTACCTGACTGACTGACTGACTGACCGACCGTCTGTCTGTCTAATTGTCTGCCTGACTGTCTCACTGTCTGCCTGTCTATCAGACTGACTGCCTGTCTACCTGACTGTCTGTCTACCTGACTGACCGTCTGTCTGTCTCACTGTCTGCCTGACTCTCTCACTGTCTGCCTGTCTACCTGACTGACTGTCTCACTGTCTGCCTGTCTACCTGACTGTCAGTGTCTGAACTGACTGTGTGTTTCACTGTCTGTCTACCTGACTGACTGATGTCTGTCTGTCACTGACTGACTGACTGTCTGTCAGACTGTCTACCTGACTGACTGACTGACTGACCGACCGTCTGTCTGTCTAATTGTCTGCCTGACTGTCTCACTGTCTGCCTGTCTATCAGACTGACTGCCTGTCTACCTGACTGTCTGTCCACCTGACTGACCGTCTGTCTGTCTCACTGTCTGCCTGACTCTCTCACTGTCTGCCTGTCTACCTGACTGACTGTCTCACTGTCTGCCTGACTGTCTGCCTGTCCCACTGTCTGTCAGTGTCTGAACTGACTGTGTGTTTCACTGTCTGCCTGTCTACCTGACTGACTGATGTCTCTCTGCCACTGACTGACTGACTGACTGACTGTCACACTGGATGTTATGTAATTTAGTGTATAGCTTTGTTGCTTTGAATTTGACATTAGGCCAGGCATGACAATCAAGGCCTCTTTTAGGGCTGTGACGTCTGACCCCTTTTGTTTTTGCCCATCCTTAGTCGCCAGCTTTCTGCACCGCCCAGCCACTGTCATGGTCTTCGTCACCAGTGTCCGGGCCGGCCTCCTGAAAGGTTCCGCCTGTGTCGTTGGTGTAGAGGGCGTACAACAGGTGTAGAGGGCGTCCGGGAGGCAGGGCCGAAGGGTGGAGCAACCCTGGACGATGGCCCGGACACCAACGACACAGGCGGAACCTTTCAGGAGGCCGGCCCGGACACTGGTGACGAAGACCATGACAGTGGCTGGGCGGATTGGATGTTCTTGTTAAGAAATCTGACCACATCAGCACCAGCGTCTACAGAAAAGAAAGTGACAGAAACACATTCCTACATTTCAGTAGTTACCACCCGTTTGGTCTGAAAAAAGGCCTCCCTTTTAGCCAACTGCTTAGAACTAAAAGAATCTGCAGTGATGAGAACACCTTCCATGAACAAGCGTCAGACATGTGTGACCGTTTCAGGGAGAGAGGCTACTGTAATAGGATTGTCCAAAATTGTCTTGAAAAAGTTGAGAACAGGGACAGGCAGAGCCTATTAACCCCTAAGTCAGGCCCGTCCGAAAAGGAGTCTAGAATTGTATGTGCTACCACATTCTCTCCTATTTCTAAGGACATCAAGTCAGTTGTTCAGAAACACTGGCATATTTTATCAAGTGACCCCTCTGTAGGACATTCCTTCAAGAGACCCCCTATTTTCGCTAATAGGAGGTCTGACAACCTCAGAAACATTCTAGTCAGAGCAGACTGTTATACCCCTCCAACTAACTTTCTCTCTACTCTACCAGGTGGGAATTTTCCTTGCACAAGTTGTGCTCAGTGCAATGCGATGATTAAAGGAGACACATTTCGTCACCCTCATACGGGTAAATCCATCTTTATTAAAGACAGAATTTCATGCAGGACCAAATTTGTAGTTTATCTTCTGAAATGTCCCTGTGGTTTATCCTATGTTGGGAAAACTACCAGGGAACTAAGAACCAGAATCTCTGAGCACAAAAGCTGCATTAGAAATAAAGACATCAAATTGCCTGTGGCTAGACACTTTAATTCTGCAGGACACAACATTTGCTCCCTGAAATTCCAGGGAATCGAAGTAGTCCCCCCACCTAAGCGAGGAGGAAACAGAGATCAATCATTATTGCAAAGAGAAGCCAGATGGATACACACATTACAAACCGAGAGCCCTAAAGGCCTTAATGAAGAACTCATTCTAAGTTGTTTTCTATAAAGATTATTCTTTATTATAACCTGCTTGTTTTCTCTTGATACAAATTTGTTCACAGACTTGCTTTTTCTCCACTACTATTATTATTGTTATGATCATTGTTATTTTTATTTGTTTAGTGTTTATGTTTCCTCTTTTTCTTTTTGTTGACGATTGTTTGGTGATGTAGGCTATTTGGCTCTTGACTTATGGTAGATTTGCCTGTCTGTCATCAATTACTTCCTACTGTAGGTCTAGGATTGCACAACTTCTCTTTGCACACGGCCCTGACGGCCGCACCCTTGGGTGCACTACAGGTGCCTTGCATTCTCCCATTACTGCCCCGCGTAATGATTGGTGCCCTCCTTGATGTATGTGTGTATATATATTTCTGAAAGTGTCTCTTTTCTCATTGTTGACAAAGGCTTGAAGCCGAAACGTCCAATTTTTTCACTGCCCAATAAAAGGCTGTTTTTCAATTAGCCTACCGTGAGTGCCGGCTCTCCTTTTTCAATGATAAATCAGTGCACAGATAGAAAAAGATAAGAAAGGAAATATGTACAAAATGACTAACTGAACTGAGTGTAGAAGTCACCTGAGGCCTCTTTATACTCTATAGTGTTTTTCCAGGTGAGTTTTCCCAGGTGAGACATGAGTTCAGTTCAGTTATCTTATATATCTTTATCTCTTTCTATATATCTTTATAGCCCCTTATCACACAAGCATGTCAGAATCAGAATCGGAATCACTTTTATTGCCACAGTATGCAAGTTACATACGAGGAATTTGTCTTAGTGTCTGTATGCAGCGTAGCGGTCACATCAATATACAGAGATAAGAAGTAGGAAGATAACTAACGGCAATCGCAAGGTTGCAAGTGCAATCAAATCGAGTCGATATATACAATATGTACATGAGTGGTGAAGTGTTCTGTGGATGATAAATATGAATTTACGTTGGATTTACTGTACATGAGATTTACAGACTGAGTTAAATATACGTTAAATAGGCAGTGGATTTACATGAATTTACAGTCAGAGTTAGATAAGAGTTTACATTGAATGTACATGAAATTTACAGGCTAAGTTAAATAGGCATTAATGTGCAGGGAATTTACATCAATTTACCAGTCCCAGTTAGACAGGCATTAAATTAGATACGGTATGAGTTCCAGTTTTGTGGGGGGGGAGGGAGTTCAGTTGAGTTTAGGAGGAGGTAGTGAGTTTGTGTGTGTGTGGGGGGGTTGTTGGTGAGGCCCTTGGCGGAAGGGGTTTCCGGGCCTTGTTGGTGAGGCTGATGGCGGTTGGGAAGAAGCTGGTCTTGTGGCGGGTGGTTCTGGTCTTGGCAGACCTCAGTCTCTTGACGTGGGGGAGTGTCTTAAAGAGTTTGTGGCCAGGGTGGGAGGGGTCAGCCATGATTTTGCGAGACCGCTTCAGTGTCCTGGCTGCGTGCAGGTCCTGGAGGGATGGCAGGTTGCATCCGATTACCCTCTCAGCGCAGCGGATGATGCACTGAAGTCTGTTGATGTCTTTTTGAGTGGCAGCAGCATACCAGACGGTGATGGAGGAGGTGAGGATGGACTCAACGATGGAGGCTCAGAGGCTTTTACAGCATCATCACAGTCATATACTAAATCATATACATAGGTTACATATTATGTACAGTACATCATATACATAATACAGATTTAGATAATTTTACCACACTGCACCAACACACCACATTTTTAGACTGACTTGAGACCAGCTGGTCATCAGCGTGTTGCATTTTGAAGGCCAGTGTTTTCCAGCTGATATAAGTCTGCTAAATGATGCAACTTGTGTTGAGAGTTTTGAGAAAATGTGCTTTAGACTTTAGAATGATATGTGAGTGAGAGCAATGGAACTGTGCTTAGAGTTGATCAGTTTGGAATCATGCTTTTGATACATGGGCGGTGGTGGCCCAATGGTTAGAGAAGCGAGCTTGTGACCGGAAGGTCGTCGGTTCAATCCCTGGGACCGGCAGGATAAATCTGGGTGGGGAAAGTGAAAAGGCAGCGCTTGCCCCTCCCTCATTACCACCAGTGAGGTGCCCTTGAGCAAGGCCCTTATCCCCAACTTCTCCAGTGGAGCTGATCAGTGGCCAGCAGATCAGTGGTTGTACTGGTCAGTTTCCAGGTATGAATGTGTGTGTGAATGTGAACAGGGCACTCCTGAAAAAGAGAGCATTGCTCTCAGTGAGACTCCCCCTGTATAAATAAAGGTAAAAAAAAAAAAAAAAAAAACATGAGCTTCAAGTTTTCACAAGTGTGTGTGTGTGTGTGTGTGGCCAGAGAGTCTTCAGAGATTTGGTCCAAACAGGAGTACACGGGTTAAGACTAATGTTTCAACAGTGCCTCTTCGAAACGATACAACATATTACTGTTGTGGCAGGTTCTGCCCAATTTGAGTTTTTTATTGCCAATGTGATTTTTTTCCTTTAATGTGTTGTATAGCCTACAGTGTCAGTGTTGTATAGTTTTCAGTGTATTTAAATGTAATGATTTAATGCTGGCAATTATCTTTGTACCCACCTCCAGTAAGGACCACATTTGAAAAAAGCACAATAGCTTTCTTGTGTTATGCTTGACAGTTTTAAAATTGTACATGAGCTCATATTGTGTATCTCTTTTTATATTGTCAATTAAATCAATCAACCAATCAACCAATCAATGAAATGTGTGCTCCACCAGTAGCCTATACTTTGGAGCAAATCTCTGAAGTCTCTTGTGATACAAGATTGCTCTACTCTGAGAGCACAGGACAGGCCTATTCCTTGTGAGTTGTTTGAAGTGCGTTAAAGCTCTTCCTTCAACACTTGTGACAGTTTGTCAACACATCAGTGTTTAGGAGTTGATGGAAAGGGTTTTTTTGTACCTCGTTCAACCTAATTAAAACAGCCCACTCCAATCAGAAGGTGTGACATATGTTAATACCTTTCCAGTGTCCAATTATTCCAGATATATGAAAAAACCAATACAACAAGCAATTCTGATATTTAGAACATTATTTTATATAGAGAATTTTGCATAGTGGTACAACGGCAGGTCAAGTTATATATTACCCCATTCAGAGATCTCCGAGGTGGATTCGCAGTGGTCCCTCCCTCACAGCTGATATGAAGCAGGTCAAGAAATAGACCCCTGCAAACCGACCCATTCTAATATTTTGCGTGGACTTTTAAACTGCATTTTCTTGTGGGCTGGTCTCTCCCCGCAGGTTCCTCCTCCTGGGGGACATCCTTCACTGCTTGGGCTGTCATTGGTGGTCATATCATCTCTCCCTTCTGTCACTCCTATTTGGCAGGCGTGTTTTTCTCCCCCTCTTGGTCCGCATCATGTGACCTGGCTTCCACTGGAGGTCACAGTACTAACCCTCACTTGAATACTGGTCATCCATTTTATTTCCTATCTACCAAAGCAACTGTCAATATATTTACTTCAAATTCCTATTTTCAACTCCTATGGTTTGGTCAGCTAATTTAGCTATTTACCTATTAAAGTCCTAGTTTAGAACATTATGTAAGGTTATTGTTAGACTAGATAAACTTAAACTATATTCTGGATAGGATCAAATTCAGCTAAATCATGGGTTAATCCCAGTCTGAACTGGATTTAAACATCATACAGTTCAGACTTACTGTCTCTCGGTCTGTAACCACCCTAAGGATGTAACCAGAGTAAGAGCGTATTCTTCAATCAAAACAGAGAAAAACTCACCCTGTTTAAACCGGATGAGAAACTCTTATCAATTACCACTTATCAACTAATTTGACTATACCTTTATTTTCCATTCTATAGTTGCAATAATAACAATAGGCTATTATTTATCTAGATATTATATAGCTCCATTATTGTGTAGCAAGTAATGCAAATTGAAGTTTATTCAACACACCAAAATACAACATCTGACCCCATTCCATTACTGTTCTAGACACACTCTATCATAAGATAACCAATATATATTCTGCTGAGCATCTAATATTCCCAAAGACCAACGCCGGGCCGTCTGAGATTCGAACCCGGAACCTCTCCTCTCCTTTGCGCTGTGTTCTGTGTCAGATCCTGTCCTCTCTCCTGGGGGAAAAAGGTTAGCACATCGAATGTATAGTCTAAACTTTATTTCATATCAGATGTCAGAACCCACTCATTCAATCAGTAGGATATATATTGAATATTAAGCAACAACCGTCAAGCATGAGAGAAAACCCTCATTCATTTATATTGTTAAATGCATAGTGTTGATTTCCTCTCCACATAGCTTCTGCCTGCTGGGGCATCTGGTGGAATGTTTCCCCACTTCTGTGGATGCTCTTGTAACCATTTATCTTAGAGAGACGCCATAAACCCTGTGTTGTTTTCCAGTCCCTATCCCAAAGTGACTGAGCAGAGACCATATATCCACTAAAAGAATGCCCTTATGTCGGCCGGACCCTGTGACCTCTGCCCCGACCATATCCTAAATGACCGTCCTTGTGCAGCTTATCCACCCGGCCATCCGAGACCCTGTGTAATGTTCTCCAGACCTTCCTTAAACAAGGCTTAAAACAACAGCTTGTCACACACAAAACATTGTTCAATTTCCACTAAACCCTCTACTGGTTAATCCCCAAGGCCAGCACGTCTCCCAATAGAAAAGGAGAGACGTTTATCTTTAAGTTTAAAGGTTCCTCAGCAGCTCACCCGATGACCTACAAGTGTACTTCAGGAATCAAAGATATATTTGAATTAACAAATGACAAGATCATCTCTGTAATTGCATATTTTTCATATCAGCATGCAGGGCCGCCATGCTGGAGTATCCGCCTTCTGTTGAGTCCAAACTGGGCCTATGGAGGAAATGTTTGATCAAAATACCATAGATTGGGGAGAGAAATCTATCAATCCCCCTTTTCACTCCTCCAATAGAGGTGTGAAACCACCTACTTATTGATCTCGTCTCATGGCAGCATCGGACGGTCCAAATACATATTTTCCTGAAACATAGCATATTATATTAGCACTCTGATTTGAGTTATTTTAAACATATTCTTCAACTTGGCTCTTCAACCTGGCTTGGTACTGCATCTAACATAAGCCCTCATTTGAAACCCCCCTAACGACAACATTCAGTTCATTCAGTAACATAACTGTTCCCATATCTTTCCTGAAACCCACTTAGACAACATTAAACCTCAGCACAAACACAACTTAACCCCATTAGTGCATCTAATCATTTCCAAATTTGTCATAATAATGGTTGCCCCCTTGACCCATTCTACACCCATACCCCCTAGACCCATTTGTAACCAAATGAGTGCATGAAGATTTGCTTAGATCCCACTATGCAAAAATGAAACCCAACATCTTCGATATTGGAATTGTCCCGGTGTGAAGGTCTTCCTGTGATGTACCGCCTGTAACTGTAAACATCAGATTTCACAATGTGCCTGTATTTTAAACAAAATAATTTCTTGTATTCTTATTAGTACAACAAATACGCACGT
Organism: Poromitra crassiceps; assembly: GCF_964638095.1. Classification (NCBI taxonomy): domain Eukaryota; kingdom Metazoa; phylum Chordata; class Actinopteri; order Beryciformes; family Melamphaidae; genus Poromitra; species Poromitra crassiceps. The sequence goes on from NC_139626.1 coordinate 75,147,081, forward strand.
ACGGCAGATAATGTTTGAGATACTCTGTGAGTACATATTCAATTGTTTACTTTATAATTTGATTGCAATGCACCTCATAAAGTGCATTGCATAAAGTTCAGTGGTGCTGCAGGCGAGAGATTGTCAGACACGGAGATATGCGAGAGATATAAGTAATTTAACATGGTGTGCTCAAAAGAAACGAGTAGACCGCAAAAACAAAGATTTCGTTTTAATCCGGAGCAGGCAGACTCCTAGATGTTCATTCATTGTTCTCACGGGCAGTTCAAAACCAGGCAGTATGTCAGTGCGATGCGATCCTAACCTGTCTGTGAAAGCGCCACAGGAGCAAACACACTCAAATCCAGACTGAGGGCACACTCACACATTCACTGCCCAACGGCATGTGACGTTTGTATTGCGAACGATCGACAGACAGACAGACAGACAGACAGACAGACAGACACACACAGACAGACAGGCAGACAGACAGACAGGCAGGCAGATAGATAGATAGATAGATAGATAGAGACAGACACTGAGACAGATAGATAGATAGATAGATAGATAGATAGATAGATAGAGACAGACACTGAGACAGATAGATAGACAGATAGATAGGGAGCTCACTTCTCTCAAAAGAAAAGGTGGAGTTAAGGGAAGAAAAGAAGATTTTCTTTCTCAAATTAAAACACTTTTAAGATGCACGTTTTCCCAAAGCACTCTGTTGTATGTTATTTTTAAATGCAGCCATTATTTTACTTGAAATGAGAAAATAACATGTATTTATTATTAGTGTAGGCTAGTTATTTATGATTAATCCAGTTAAATATGAAAACTAAATAAACATTGTTGATGTTTATTTTGATTTAACAGTCAGTCGTTGACTACATACAGACATTGTACCATTAGGCTACTGCAATCATTGAAGTAGCCTAAGTTCAATGGCACTGAATCATAACGCAAGCTACTGTACGTTACAATGTTCCGGACCTTTGCTTGAGGACATTTTCTCTAACTGGACCTCTATGAATTTTAATTGAGTGCCCCTGCTCTAAATGCAAACTCAAGTATAATCTCGTCCTCAGAGGAGGCCATTGACTTATTTATAGATACTTTTGAAAACATCTCCTGCGTGCTTAAGTGTAAATTTAGCTATGTGTAGCTTTTCTCAAACGGAAAAATGATAGTGTATCTTACCTGGGTTTGAGCTAGTTCTTCTATAGGGACGACAGAGAGAATTTTCAAGTTAATCAACAAACCCTTCATTTATGCAAAGTTGTCAACTAAACAAACTCATCATATAACTATTGTTCTTTTATGTGTCACTGCAAACTTCCTATTCAGTGAGTATTACTATATAATGATGTGCAGTATTCAGTGTTCCCCACTGCTGTACTTTCCCAGTCCAATCTATTTTTCATAACTCATTATATCTGACACTTCGTCAGTGTGTTTTGCTGAGATTTAACCCTCCATCTGGGTCCATTCTATATTCTACGCATTCATTCACCATGCATCTCACAATGTATGGGGACCCCCCTTTGGTCTAAATTAATCAAACAACTATCAATAATCATCAGATCAATTGACACCTCAAACGAGTAATCATTAATGAACCCACCCCGCCAATCGATCCACACTGAAAATCCAGTAGGCTACACCAACCACAAATGATGTCATCAAGAATGTTCCAAACATGAACAGACATCATTTCACATATCACAACCACACCGACCAAACACAGCACCATTTCGCCAATCTAAATATTATAATCAATGCTTTCATTCTCAATAGAAACAATGAACGTTCACGCCCCATACTATCAGCATTGTATTCCCAACCATCCACATAAAAACCCACATTCCACAAACTTCATCACACATACCAACCCACTCAAATTCTATCTGTCTCCTCCCACTCAAATGCATTCACAACATTAAATTTCACTACCGGCATCCAACCATCACTCATGCAGTATCATAAAATCCTATCTATCTCAAATATCACACTCAAATCAACTCAAACATGGAACTTATAGCCTACATAATCAGCCACTTACAGCAACGCTGCCCTGATGTAATGCCTTGCTCAAGAGCCTACCCCACTCGTGCAGCCCCCCCCTAGGAAAGGGCTGCCCTCTTTGACCTTCTCAAGGGACAACATTCTTGGACATGGTGTGTTTTTAGACACGCCCAGTCTTTGCGCATGCCCAGTTCACTTATCATATAGACCTTGAACAGAACGGAGCTCCCGACACCTCAATTCACTCCCATAGACCATTTTTTCCTTTACTCTCAATGTCCTGGACAAAGCAGTAAAACAGACAATTTTGTGTTATAGCTTCCTCGGGTTTGTTCCCCCTTGCATCAAATTGTACATTACCGACTTCATTTTAGCAGACAAAGGTAACGTGAAACACCCTCCTGGCCATTCCGGTAGCTGCTGGCTCGCCACCGCCCGATGCAAGTCGCGTCTGGTGCTCTGCTCGCTGTCAGACCCTCCTTGGCCCGTACTGTACCAGCCCTGAAAGAAAACCACCTCTCCCTGATGTACAGCTGCTTAGCCCCCCCGAGCCGGACTGGCCAGCGGCGTTTCTCTCGGAGTTTCGCAGCGTCAGCAATCCTCTCCCTCCGCTGGAAACTGCCGGAAACTCCGCTTCCTCAAACAGCAGCCCACACACACAAACACACACACACACATTCTCTGCCCAACGACATGCGAAGTTTGCACTGCGAGCGACCAACAGATAAAAGACAACCAAACAGACAGACAGACAGACTGACAAACAGACAAAAACTAAATATAGGTTGTCGATGTCTGTTTTGATTTAACAGTCAATCGTTTACTACATACAGACATTGTTCCATTAGGCTACTATGGAACCGCACACTTCACAGGTTCAAACCCGAGCGCTTTACCATTGAGCTATATTTCTTTGAATGCGTAAAGAGCCGGTCATGCTTATAATCTACCCCGTCTCACGCACACATGTCTACTAGTTGGGAGGACATATTATCTATGTGACGCCTATTATATCTATTTGCATAATCCATAGGCCATAGGCCATTAATCCCATTCCATATCTATTTATATTTCTAAATAAATCTAACGTTAAAAGCATACGCTATTATTTTAAACTGTCGCGCGACCTTACGCCAATTTGACGGCAAAATAACTCATAGGCTATCTACAATTCTCCGCTCTGCAGCCCAACTCCGCCAGACAGACTCACAGGCTTCTCCTGTATGGACGCCAGAGCCCACTCAGACAGCAAAAGTGCCAGCACCATCACAGCCGCGGCCATTTAACTGCACCCGAACCCTTGGTTAGAAGCTGCGCGCATCAACTTGTGGTGTATTTTTCCACAAACAGTTTTTTCATAAGCGTCAAATTACTGTACTATACTCTTACATATTACCGTTTCACTGTGACAGGCGTCCCTGCACAGTTAAAACTTTGTTTCAAATAGCACTCACTTGACAAATCAAGGAGTGTGACTAATTATACAACCTATTTATCCCTTTCTATTATATAGAAAATGTTCCCCTATATCTAAGGATCATTTACATTCATTTTCTCTTCTTCTCAAACTTATAGCAAAGTTATGGATCATAAAGCAGTATAACACAAAAATACAAAGGAATACTAACCCAACGTGACCTAATCTTGCATTAAATTCACCTTGTTGTTTGAATTTATAGCATAAACCTTTGTGTCTAATTTACATAGCAACATAAATTGGAAGAATCTAAAATTCAACTCAAAATATGGATATTGATATTACTATTATTAGACAATTCTGTGTTATTTCTTCCCCATTAAAAATAATCTTTTATGATCTTTTCTATAGCTGATTTTTTCACAATTCATATTATAGCAAAACCTTCAGAGATATATTACAATAAAATGCAAAAACCTGAGCATTAATGCTCTCTGTACAAAGCGGATTTCTCCAGAACTCGCCGGTTCTGTATAAATACATATCTTTGCTATGATCTTGGAAAATTACTGTTATTCCTCACATGCACTCAATCAGCTGTATGGTCTTGAGAAAGTTACTTTTATCCCCTCACATACGCTCGGTCATGGGCAAATGGTCTTGAGGTTAATCACGCCTCTCACACGCGCTCGGTCACTTTGGCAGATGTTTTAAAGTACATCTCGCCTACAAATCTTCCAAAATATCAAAACACGTGTCTGACCAGCTTTGTACGGTTCCTAAATTTGATTGATAAATTACAGCATTTGTGGAATCCAGTTAGTGTAACAATAATTTAGAATAGCCAATGCAGATATTTTTATGAAAAAGGTAATCCGTAAACCCTTTATTGATATTTTCCCGGGATGTTAAGCCACTGTTTTCCTGAAATGCTTGATCAGAATGCTTGCTTTTCTCTCTGGATCATCATCACGTCGGGGTACACCATTTGATGGAAAGGGTTTTTTTGTACCTCGTTCAACCTAATTAAAACAGCCCACTCCAATCAGAAGGTGTGACATATGTTAATACCTTTCCAGTGTCCAATTATTCCAGATATATGAAAAAACCAATACAACAAGCAATTCTGATATTTAGAACATTATTTTATATAGATAATTTTGCATAGTGGTACAACGGCAGGTCAAGTTATATATTACCCCATTCAGAGATATCAGAGGTGGATTCGCAGTGGTCCCTCCCTCACAGCTGATATGAAGCAGGTCAAGAAATAGACCCCTGCAAACCGACCCATTCTAATATTTTGCGTGGACTTTTAAACTGCATTTTCTTGTGGGCTGGTCTCTCCCCGCAGGTTCCTCCTCCTGGGGGACATCCTTCACTGCTTGGGCTGTCATTGGTGGTCATATCATCTCTCCCTTCTGTCACTCCTATTTGGCAGGCGTGTTTTTCTCCCCCTCTTGGTCCGCATCATGTGACCTGGCTTCCACTGGAGGTCACAGTACTAACCCTCACTTGAATACTGGTCATCCATTTTATTTCCTATCTACCAAAGCAACTGTCAATATATTTACTTCAAATTCCTATTTTCAACTCCTATGGTTTGGTCAGCTAATTTAGCTATTTACCTATTAAAGTCCTAGTTTAGAACATTATGTAAGGTTATTGTTAGACTAGATAAACTTAAACTATATTCTGGATAGGATCAAATTCAGCTAAATCATGGGTTAATCCCAGTCTGAACTGGATTTAAACATCATACAGTTCAGACTTACTGTCTCTCGGTCTGTAACCACCCTAAGGATGTAACCAGAGTAAGAGCGTATTCTTCAATCAAAACAGAGAAAAACTCACCCTGTTTAAACCGGATGAGAAACTCTTATCAATTACCACTTATCAACTAATTTGACTATACCTTTATTTTCCATTCTATAGTTGCAATAATAACAATAGGCTATTATTTATCTAGATATTATATAGCTCCCTTATTGTGTAGCAAGTAATGCAAATTGAAGTTTATTCAACACACCAAAATACAACATCTGACCCCATTCCATTACTGTTCTAGACACACTCTATCATAAGATAACCAATATATATTCTGCTGAGCATCTAATATTCCCAAAGACCAACGCCGGGCCGTCTGAGATTCGAACCCGGAACCTCTCCTCTCCTTTGCGCTGTGTTCTGTGTCAGATCCTGTCCTCTCTCCTGGGGGAAAAAGGTTAGCACATCGAATGTATAGTCTAAACTTTATTTCATATCAGATGTCAGAACCCACTCATTCAATCAGTAGGATATATATTGAATATTAAGCAACAACCGTCAAGCATGAGAGAAAACCCTCATTCATTTAGATTGTTAAATGCATAGTGTTGATTTCCTCTCCACATAGCTTCTGCCTGCTGGGGCATCTGGTGGAATGTTTCCCCACTTCTGTGGATGCTCTTGTAACCATTTATCTTAGAGAGACGCCATAAACCCTGTGTTGTTTTCCAGTCCCTATCCCAAAGTGACTGAGCAGAGACCATATATCCACTAAAAGAATGCCCTTATGTCGGCCGGACCCTGTGACCTCTGCCCCGACCATATCCTAAATGACCGTCCTTGTGCAGCTTATCCACCCGGCCATCCGAGACCCTGTGTAATGTTCTCCAGACCTTCCTTAAACAAGGCTTAAAACAACAGCTTGTCACACACAAAACATTGTTCAATTTCCACTAAACCCTCTACTGGTTAATCCCCAAGGCCAGCACGTCTCCCAATAGAAAAGGAGAGACGTTTATCTTTAAGTTTAAAGGTTCCTCAGCAGCTCACCCGATGACCTACAAGTGTACTTCAGGAATCAAAGATATATTTGAATTAACAAATGACAAGATCATCTCTGTAATTGCATATTTTTCATATCAGCATGCAGGGCCGCCATGCTGGAGTATCCGCCTTCTGTTGAGTCCAAACTGGGCCTATGGAGGAAATGTTTGATCAAAATACCATAGATTGGGGAGAGAAATCTATCAGAGTATCACTGTTAACGTGCTCAACGTGTTGAACATGTTGACATGTTTTTCATTGTTCTTTCTCTGTTTAGAAATCTGCTATTTGTTTAGCTTACAATGGTTTCTTTAATTTCCTTCTACTGTGAACAGCTTATGATGGGAGAGGACTCTCTCAGTGGGTGGGCTTCCATTCTCTCCCAGCACTATACCCACTGTTCTTTGTATCTTGCAGTTTGTTTGCCTTTTCTGCCTAAATGCCAAATAAAGTAAACAGACAGGAAGGCTCTCTAGTTCACTGATGCATCATAAAACTACTTCTCTCACACAGATTAGACTTTGATCCTTATGTAATTTGATATGGCTGTTTGTTCATGTTCATGCTCAGCTGCCAGCAGATCAGACTGTGGTTGTACTGGTCAGCTTCCAGGTGTGAATGTGTGTGAATGTGAACAGGGCGCTCCTAAAAAAAAGAGAGAGCATTGCTCTCAGTGAGACTCCCCCTGTATAAATAAAGGTAAACAACAACAACAACATGCACGTATTGAATGAGCACGTGTGGTTCTGGAGAAGTCCTCAGCAGTACTATCTCAAGAACCGTCTGTCCGATCCACTTTGCACTTGGTGGGTGTATTGCTGGAGAGAGACCCAAGGACGTGCAGTGTCAGATTTGGTGCAGCTTGGACACATGACACGTGCAAATATTATTTGTATACCTGATATATTAATATTATTGATTTATTATTAATACTATTGACCATCTTTTCTTTTTACCCTGAAAATATTTTTTTTAATCGATGCATGACAACGTTATCGTTGCACTAAGAGCCGAGCAGCGGCCTGAAACAGAAGAAATGCAGGCATGTGTAATGCATGTATTTACGTCCTGTAAATAGCTTATTTTCTAACATGCAGCAACTCGTATCGTTATTATATCATAGGGACAGTGATGTATTTACCTTGTTGCAGCAGGCCTGTCTGTCTGCTGTCCGTCATAAAACCTCCTGTTCCTCTGCTCCTCCCTTTGTAATCCGCATTAAGATATTCCATCTCAAATAAATACGGGTGGCCATCGAATTAAAATGCATCGTCCATATTCTCAAATCAGATAAATATTAGCGGTGTCTAGCATGCTATGGGCTTAGCTACCACGGCGGCTTCATCCACTGCTCTGAGGCTGAGCTGCTGGCCCTCTCCCCTGTGATACGGGCCTGGCACCATGAGGGGGCTTGTGGGGACTTTGCCCCCTCAGTTCTAGCTAGGGATTTTTTTTGGCATGGCCATTTTCAAAATTGCCCCCTCACAACTGCCCCCTCAGTCACTCTGGAGCCGGGCCTGCTGTAATAAACCTGGTAAATATGCAACTCTCACAAGACTTGGTTTCACAGTCCACGGATGAGGAATACACAGCCATGGAGGCAGACAGAGGTAAATACAGCCGGCCAGACTTCTGCCTGTATGATATAATAATGAAATGAGCTGCTGTGTGACAGAAAATAAGCTCTTTACAGGACGTAAATGCACGTGTTACACATGCCCCACGTTGATGTTACAGGACGTGGCTGGGTTTGTTAATTACGTTGTGGTGGATGGATTCGGAAAATTTCTTGTCAGGCCCAGTAGTGAACCAGAGGCCCAGTAGTGAACCAGAGGCCCGGTAGTGAACCAGAGGCCCAGTAGTAGGGTGCATGGGGGTAATTGTTTCTGGGCCCCTGGTTCACTACTGGGCCCCTGGGCCCCTGGTTCACTACTGGGCCCCTGGGCCCCTGGTTCACTACTGGGCCCCTGGGCCCCTGGTTCACTACTGGGCCCCTGGTTCACTACTGGGCCTCTGGGTCACTACCAGGCCCCTGGTTCACTACTGGGCCTCTGGTTCACTACCGGGCCTCTGGTTCACTACTGGGCCTCTGGTTCACTACCGGGCCTCTGGTTCACTACCAGGCCTCTGGTTCACTACCGGGCCTCTGGTTCACTACCAGGCCTCTGGTTCACTACTGGGCCCCTGGTTCACTACGGGGCCCCTGGTTCACTACTGGGCCTCTGGTTCACTACTGGGCCTCTGGTTCACTACTGGGCCTCTGGTTCACTACTGGGCCCCTGGTTCACTACTGGGCCCATTCCAGTGGGTGCTGCAGTTATTTGATTTATATCATGACGAGTGTCTGAAGTTAACTTTGTGGCACACCTGCCACAGGCTGGTAAACAACAAAACTCGTAGATTAGGAGGTTACATTTCACCATCTGATGCATCATAAAACTACACTTCAGATTAGATGTTGATGTTTGGACTTTGATCCTTATGTAATTTTATATGGCTGTTTGTTCATGTTTAATCAGGTCAAAATGAGATTGAAGTTATCAGATCATCTTTCTATCCAGCTACTTCACATTTCAATAAAAGCAGGAGTGATGAAACCTTCATAGACCTTCATTTTTTCTACTACTGTATAACACATCATTTTAAAGGTTTATTCCACTAAAACACTGCTGCTCCCACTGTAAACCCAAATAAGTTGAGAATACTCAAAACTTTTGTGGAAACTGATTACATAATAAGTTTTAAGTTAACTAGAAATATTTACAAAAATATTTAAGTTAACTGAACTAATTTTGTTAAGGTAGTAGTAACTAGAAATTACTATGTATTTCAAACTTAAAAAGTGTATGGTAGTAGTAATTAAGAATTACAATGTATTCAAACTTAAAAGTGTTTTTTTTATTGTTCTTTTTAAGTGCACTGTACATAAAAAATATTGTTTAATATATGTAATCTTTTTTGGTTTATCCATACTTCATTATTTTGATGCGGTAGTACTTATATACTAACTCAAAACATATACTTGTGCATAACTCAAAGGCCAAGCATTTTTTAAATTGATTTAAGTTCAGAATACTCAAAACCAAGCAAACACACACAAAACTTCAGCTGTAAAATTATCTTTTTTTATTCAATCTAAACATGTTTTTATCCAAACATATTTGAACATGTAGCAGCATAACCTACTATATATAAACTCTGCTCTAGCTCAGTGGAACCAGGAACTGAGCATCTTAAAAGTGCTACGAGGAAGTTTCAGTCTTGATTTTGTCTGTCGACAAAAGTGGTGAAACAGAAGAAATGCGGGCATGTGTAATGCATGTATTTACGTCCTGTAAATAGCTTATTTTCTAACATGCAGCAACTCGTATCGTTATTATATCATAGGGACAGTGATGTATTTACCTTGTTGCAGCAGGCCTGTCTGTCTGCTGTCCGTCATAAAACCTCCTGTTCCTCTGCTCCTCCCTTTGTAATCCGCATTAAGATATTCCATCTCAAATAAATACGGGTGGCCATCGAATTAAAATGCATCGTCCATATTCTCAAATCAGATAAATATTAGCGGTGTCTAGCATGCTATGGGCTTAGCTACCACGGCGGCTTCATCCACTGCTCTGAGGCTGAGCTGCTGGCCCTCTCTCCTGTGATACGGGCCTGGCACCATGAGGGGGCTTGTGGGGACTTTGCCCCCTCAGTTCTAGCTAGGGATTTTTTTTGGCATGGCCATTTTCAAAATTGCCCCCTCACAACTGCCCCCTCAGTCACTCTGGAGCCGGGCCTGCTGTAATAAACCTGGTAAATATGCAACTCTCACAAGACTTGGTTTCACAGTCCACGGATGAGGAATACACAGCCATGGAGGCAGACAGAGGTAAATACAGCCGGCCAGACTTCTGCCTGTATGATATAATAATGAAATGAGCTGCTGTGTGACAGAAAATAAGCTCTTTACAGGACGTAAATGCACGTGTTACACATGCCCCACGTTGATGTTACAGGACGTGGCTGGGTTTGTTAATTACGTTGTGGTGGATGGATTCGGAAAATTTCTTGTCAGGCCCAGTAGTGAACCAGAGGCCCAGTAGTGAACCAGAGGCCCGGTAGTGAACCAGAGGCCCAGTAGTAGGGTGCATGGGGGTAATTGTTTCTGGGCCCCTGGTTCACTACTGGGCCCCTGGGCCCCTGGTTCACTACTGGGCCCCTGGGCCCCTGGTTCACTACTGGGCCCCTGGTTCACTACTGGGCCTCTGGGTCACTACCAGGCCCCTGGTTCACTACCAGCCCCTGGTTCACTACTGGGCCTCTGGTTCACTACTGGGCCTCTGGTTCACTACTGGGCCTCTGGTTCACTACTGGGCCCCTGGTTCACTACTGGGCCCATTCCAGTGGGTGCTGCAGTTATTTGATTTATATCATGACGAGTGTCTGAAGTTAACTTTGTGGCACACCTGCCACAGGCTGGTAAACAACAAAACTCGTAGATTAGGAGGTTACATTTCACCATCTGATGCATCATAAAACTACACTTCAGATTAGATGTTGATGTTTGGACTTTGATCCTTATGTAATTTTATATGGCTGTTTGTTCATGTTTAATCAGGTCAAAATGAGATTGAAGTTATCAGATCATCTTTCTATCCAGCTACTTCACATTTCAATAAAAGCAGGAGTGATGAAACCTTCATAGACCTTCATTTTTTCTACTACTGTATAACACATCATTTTAAAGGTTTATTCCACTAAAACACTGCTGCTCCCACTGTAAACCCAAATAAGTTGAGAATACTCAAAACTTTTGTGGAAACTGATTACATAATAAGTTTTAAGTTAACTAGAAATATTTACAAAAATATTTAAGTTCACTGAACTAATTTTGTTAAGGTAGTAGTAACTAGAAATTACTATGTATTTCAAACTTAAAAAGTGTATGGTAGTAGTAATTAAGAATTACAATGTATTCAAACTTAAAAGTGTTTTTTTTATTGTTCTTTTTAAGTGCACTGTACATAAAAAATATTGTTTAATATATGTAATCTTTTTTGGTTTATCCATACTTCATTATTTTGATGCGGTAGTACTTATATACTAACTCAAAACATATACTTGTGCATAACTCAAAGGCCAAGCATTTTTTAAATTGATTTAAGTTCAGAATACTCAAAACCAAACAAACACACACAAAACTTCAGCTGTAAAATTATCTTTTTTTATTCAATCTAAACATGTTTTTATCCAAACATATTTGAACATGTAGCAGCATAACCTACTATATATAAACTCTGCTCTAGCTCAGTGGAACCAGGAACTGAGCATCTTAAAAGTGCTACGAGGAAGTTTCAGTCTTGATTTTGTCTGTCGACAAAAGTGGTGTTAGCCTGGAACATGGAGGCTCTTGCCACTGTCTCAACCGGGCTGTCTGAGCTGTGACAGGTGAGGTAGGGTGTTTCTCAGTCAGCAAGCCTCTGCCGCTGTTTGATTGATTGCATAAGGCTAATGTGATTGGTTTATTTGCCAGCCAGAACAAAGATCATAACCAGTCTCAGATGAACGTGAAACAGGATGGCCGTGCGCCCCAACAGTGCAGGCATTTAGGAAAATATAATTTCTCAATCACCTCTCATTTGCTGATGTAAGTAAGATGTGAGGCATCAGTATTACATTTAGACTGTTTTTAAAAGGTCCTCGTAGCTGCTTTAATGTAAAACCTATGGCCTGATTTCTTAAAACAACAATTAGAATGATCTTGCAGCCATGGGCATCAAATTGCAAATGAAAACATAAAAAATAAACAAAATAAATTATATTAATCAATCAATAAAACATGTACTTGAAGTGCAAACATGAGCAACATAAATAAAACATCTCAATCACCTCCTGATTTACATGTCAAACACACAGTAACAAACACTGAGCATCTTAAAGTGCTTATTATAAAAGTCATGAACTGATTTTTAAATGATCTATTTAGTCAGACCAAAAGCATCATGAGCTACAAAAACAGCCAGCTGTCATGCATTACTTTTCAATGGGAACTGGCGTCCGACACCATGGCAGCAGTGAGTGACATGATGCCAGTGACCAGAGAAATGAGTTGAAGCTGAGCTGAAATTAACTTTATGCAAATTACTATTAGCAGGGGTACTGCTGAAGCGGCAACCAATTGCAGATCTGGATTTGATGTTCTTTCCGAATGGCTCTGCTGTAAACATCTCCCTATGTACTTAAGGTCCTAGCAAATCCCGTTGGTGACACCTACTGAAGTCTGGCAATGAGCAGCCAGTGAGAATGCCCAGTGGCACAAATGATGCTTCTGGTCTGAGTGTACTCTTAGAGGTAGTCAAACTGTATGGCCATCAAGGGAGGTACGGTGGTGCAGTGGTAAGCACTATCGCCTCACAGCTCGAAGGTCGTGGGTTCGATTCCCACCTGGGCCGATGTGAACACTGAAGGAATGCGTGCCCGTCCGCATGTCCTCGAGTGCCCACCACCCGGGTGGGGGTCGGCAAAATGGCCTTTCTGTGTGGAGTTTGCATGTTCTCCCCGTGCCTCCCGGGGGTCTCCTTCATATAGGAACCCCCTTCACAAAAACATGCAACATCCTGGTTGCTTATATGGTTCCTCCTCTGATCGTTAAGGGCGCCTGTTCAGAGGGAGGGGAACTGGTTGGAATAGCGTGAACCTCCCACGTGCTATGTCCTACCGGTGAAGTTTCCTCGGGCAGGTGAAAAGAAGCGGCTGACTTGACTGCCCATGTCTCGGAGGATGCATGGAATCAGTCTCGGCTCTCCCCAGATCGGCAGAGGATGGAGTAGCAACCAGGATTGAGTAATTCAAATGAGCACTAAACGGGGGATAAAAATGGGATAAAAAATCGGGAAAAAAAACATAAAAAAAAAAAAAACTGTATGGCCATCAAACAACAAATGGAATTGGAAAGATACAAAAAGTATTTATACTCTTGTTAAAACAAGAAATCAATTAAGACATCAAGTCAATTCAACTTGACTTCAACAATTCAAGGCACATGTCATCTTATTTCAGGATTCCGATGACCAAGTTGCTGTGCAAACGAGCAACAGAGGTAGATTTGGTGGGCACTGGGCAATACAAAAGATACCACCAATATACTAGCACAAGTGGTTGTTTTGCTTAGTATCATAACTTCACAGTATGTTGTTGAATACAATGTTATTTAAAGCAACTATGAACAACAGTTTCGCTTGTTATGAAACAGTCTAAACTTAATAGTGATGCCGCAGCCTCACATCAAGACCAAAGCCGAGTGAATCGGCGAAAGACGCGAAAGGAAACGAAACGCTCTGCCTAGCAACAGACCCTAAACAAGAAGAACGGCTTTCATCGCTACTTCCAGGGGCTTTCTACTCTCGTGAACATCTCTCGTTATATTCTAACAGTTTGTTTGGAAGTAATTTTGTGGTTATGCTGCCGTAAACCGTTTCGTTTCACTTCCGTGTCTTTCCGTCCCAGAGAGAGACTCTATAAACAACGAGCACTCGCCGTTTCACTCGGCTTTGGTCTCATCTGCTGTTATAGATAAGATGTGAGGCATCACTATTAAATTTAGACTGTTTCATAACAAGTGAAAATGTTGCGCATAGTTGCTTTAAGCATTTTAATTGAACAGTTTAAATGCTGAAATCATACATTAATTTTGTTATTAGAAAACACAATCAATATTTTAGCGGTTGTTAGCCACGGGCTCGTTTCTGAGATACATTTCAGTGCTTTAGTCTAAGTTCAAAGTTCAGTGAAATAAAATAAGAGTATAATGGGTCAATTTTGTCGACATTTTTTCGCTCATCGGGAAGCACAATCAATATTTTACAGGTTGTTAGTCGCAGGCTCATTTTTGAGATACATTTCAGTGCTTTAGGTTAACTTTAAATTTCAGTGAAATGAAAAAAGAAAAACAATGGATAAATTGGGTCGATCTTTTTAGTAAATTTTAGGGATGCACCGATCGATCGGCACGTGACCGGAAATGGCCGATTTCCACGTGATCGGCCTCGATCGGTGATCTGCGCCGGTCACTCTAAAATGCCGATTCTGTGAGCCGATTTTCAAGTGACGTGCGCGCACCCAAAAGCAGCGAGACCGACGGATGAGTTGCAGCCAAAAGTTGCTGAGTTGCTGCCACTACACACATGCCACAGCATGTCTTCGTCAGTGTGGAGCCGCGGACTGGAGGGGCCGGGTAGGTTGTTTGGAGTCCACTCCAGTCCAGTCTGAGCAGCTCGCTTCACCTCACCCCTCTTCCGCGACCAGCTGCACTCCACATCACCGCTGCCTGCTGCTGCTGCTGCTATCTGCCAGTCACGTTGTAACGTGGATACAGGAGAGGACTTTTGTTTCGTATTGCGAATAGAACGACGAACATAATAATAAAACGCATCGGAGCAGTGTGCAAGGTTTACTGTGCGAGATGATTTTTTTTCGAATGGCGGATTTAAAAAAACGAACTGTATGTAAACTACGATATTCAAACTGAGTCAACTCAAACTCATTTCCTCATCTAGGCTACTCAATAACAGCCAAATCCACAACTGTAGAGTGGGCATGGCTTCGAAGGTCTCTGGGCTCCAGACCTATAGGCTATAAACTCCTTGTCCATCGATAACATTTTGACGTTTATTTATTTTATTTTATTCGTTTATTTGGCAGGGACATATACAAAAAAAACATTAAACCCCATAGGGGAAGATATGCTTTGTAACAGATTCAGCCATAGGCTACTTTCCATCTGAAGCCCCTGTTCTGTTGCACGTTTTTTCTTTTGGAAAAGTAAATGCATGATAGCTGTGGGATATACTGGAATTAATTGTTTTATATTCATTGTATTTACACAAAAAAAGAACAGCTCTGTCCAGTAACCTGGAACACTTTTATTTTTAGATGTTTTTGAGTGAGATCGTCCTACCTCATGCAAATGATAAGAAATGTGACATGCATGTTAATTTTCTATTAAAGCAAAGTAAAAAAAAAAAAAAAAACGTCAAAAAATAACCCGTCAATTATTGTTCTTAGAAAGAAAATCGGAATCGGCAAAAATCGGTATCGGCAAGTCAGACTATTCAAAAATCGGAAATCGGAATCGGCCAACAAAATCGCAATCGGTGCATCCCTAGTAAATTTGAGTTGTTTGAAAAGCAGGTCTCACCTCTGGACTCTTGGCTTTTTAGTTAATTTTGTGTGCACGTGTATACACACAATTATACCTTGGCCTACTCTTTCATTAACAGGTCATTTTTGAGATTGAGCAGGCATGGCTTCAGTGCTGTACTGTCATCAAGACCCATCAGTACTTTTTGGATGAAGGTAAAAGTGTGAATGAGTTTCTTGGGGTAGTCCAAATGCAATGCATACATCAACCCAAACAACAATGCAAATGCATCAGCCAACCTGGGAAGATCGTTCATCACAAGATCATCTTCCACCACAACAGCAATGCTTGCAGGACTGAAGTGAACAGGAATTGCAGTGCCCTCTGTGACCACCGTGAGAAGACCAACAGGAGTGTTAATGATGTCTGGCTCGTCTGACTGCTCCATCTGGAATATGAATAGAGGGTTTAACTGTATGGTTAACTTGAAGGAACTACCCAATTACATTTATATTACAGCGGATAATTTCACAGGTTATTACTCAACAGATAAGTATTTTAGTAGGAATTTTACAAGTGATTATTCTACAGGCCACCATCCAACAGGTACTGTAGGTATTTTAGAGGTAAATATTATACAGGTGGTTATTCAATAGGTAAGTATAACCAGGTAGGTATTCTACAGGTAATTACGGTACACATACTGGTAAGGTAGGTATTGTACAGGTAGACACTATTGATATGTAGATGTGTCTCATATACTGTAGGTATTTTTAAGGGGGTCATCCCTATGTTCCCCCAGAAACATACATTTTCCCCATCCAGGTTAGGGCCTATGTTCCCTCAGAGTTAGGTAAGCAACATGTCTTTTCCCAGGATGGCAAAGGCATGACCCAACCTAGTCTGACTTTGGTTGGTTAGGCTTAGTCACGGGGAGTGATGAGTGGTTAGGTTTAGGCATGGGGAGTGATGATTGGTTAGGTTTATACATGGGTAATGATTGGTTAGGTTTAGACATGAGGAGTGATGAGTGGTTAGGTTTAGGCATGGGAGGGGAGGGGATTGGTTAGGGTTTGGCATGGGGAGTGATGATTGGTTAAAGTTAGTGTAAAATATCAGGGTAAACCAATCAGAGGCCGGCAGCCTTCACCATCCTGGGAAAAAAGATAGTGTTAGGTCCTGGTCAGAGGGAACATAGGGCTGAGGGAAAATAGGGCTGATGGAACATAGAGACACTCCCACTTTTAAGTAATTGTGGCAAGAAGAGTGTATGTGTTATATTTCATGAGGTAAGGTCTACGTTAGGCCAGGGCTTTGTGAGAGCTTAAGGAGAGCGTCACCAAAAAACAATGGTGATTTGATTTTGCACATGATCTCACACATACCCGAAAACTATAAACAATTTTGCAGGCATTGCTTTAGTTTGACAGTTAGGGGTCTTTTCATAGCAACCTTTTGAGGTGGAAAAGCAGGAAGTAATAACATAATAACAAATAACATTAATGAGGCCCCTGGTACTGGAACACCTAAACAGAATGGAACCATAATTAATGGTATTGGTTACACCTGCTTTACTTCCTGCTTTTACCACCTCAAAACAGTTGCTGTGAAATGGGTCCACTGAGAGATGATTTGAGTTTAGTTGTGGACCAGTGATGTCATTCATGCACAAATTACACTGGTCCACAACTTAACTCAAATCAACTCAACTGTCAAACTAAATGAATGGTTGCAAAGGTTTTTAGTTTTCAGATATGTGCAAGATCATGTGCAAAATAAATCAGCATTGAAGCACATATATGTGTGTACCCACACACTCACTACACAGGGTTTAGTAGATGTTTGCTAGGCATAGTTATACATAATTACTAGGGCACTGCCCAGGTAAAAAGAAAAAAGAAAAAAAAAGAAGAAAAAAGTTCAATAACCTTGGAAAGCACATAATATGACCTCATTGATATTAACAGTTCTGGGAATGCACTGAATACTTACATTCCAAGTCTTGAAGAACTGTGGGTCCTCCTCACGCAGGTATACCGGGAGGGCACCAAGGGCTGCAGTGCGTTTCATGTTGACATCTTGCACTTGCTGGAAGGACAAGCAAAAATGAACATGAGAAACAAGTGCAGGCTCTTCGCTGCTGCTGCTGCCCTGCTAAGCACATTTCCCATGACTTAAAGCTCAAAACATCTATATTACAGGAGAACTAACTCATCAAGGATTTCTAATGACAATAGAAGGACCATTCTTTGTGTCACAGCCATGACAAATGTGACTTGTAAGTAAGCCATTGGCCAACTTATTTTGAGTGACTACTTTGTATACAATGAAGACAGTAAAGTATTGAGAAATTTAGAGCTGTGCTTGGCAGAACTTGACTTCAACCAAGTTCATCTTTAACACACCTGGAGATCATAGATCTTTAGGAGGTCACGCAGAGCATCTGCTATTTTGCCTGTGCATGACGCCTTCTGTCTGTACAAGGCCACCAGCCGTGGTGTGTGTCGGTCAAGCTCAGCAAAGAACTGGTTCCGTAG
The DNA here is from genome assembly GCF_964638095.1 of Poromitra crassiceps. Taxonomy (NCBI): domain Eukaryota; kingdom Metazoa; phylum Chordata; class Actinopteri; order Beryciformes; family Melamphaidae; genus Poromitra; species Poromitra crassiceps. The sequence goes on from NC_139626.1 coordinate 75,164,974, forward strand.
GTTGACGTTTGTGATACGGTGGAACTCAGCACAAACCTACAAAACCACACACACACACACACACACACACACACACACACACACACACACACACACACACACACACACACACACACACACACACACACACACACACACACAATAAGACCAATAATGGATTTGCAACTGAAATATTCTTATCTAGGCAATATAGTCGTATATTTGGTATTCTTTTTGAGTGTGATAGATCCTAAATGTTTGGCCTGTCAGTGACAAATCTGTGTTGCGAATTCTTCAAATCATTTTTTAGTTGTGGGTCACTCAAAATAGTATTTGCACTTTGCAGGTCTATATCAACTTCATTTTGGAGCAGCACACTCCTGGTGAAGCTCTCGTTCTCATGACAGGGAAGGATTTGATGCTCCAAGGTCAAACTTGGAGGATGTTTTATACTCGAAAGGAATAGCAAATACAACTATATAAGTAGGAATCCAAACTATCAATTTAAAGCTGTGTTTTTTTCCTTTTATACCTTCAACACTGCTTCAATGTGTGGAAAGAATACATTCAGAGGAAATGGTTCACTTCACCAAAAAGTGTGATTACCAGGGGGGCCCTAATAATAAGAATGAATAATAATACTAATAATCCAATTGAGATACAGAGGTTAGAGAGGGGAGACTGAGAAAGATGTGTGAAGAGGGGAGGAAAAGAGAAAGATTGAGTCTGTGTTTTACCTGTGATTCGATCCGAAGGGCTGGCCATTTCTTCAAGAAGTCCCTCACCATTGGCCTTCCCTGCACGACCTCCTGGCGACGAAGGGCAAAGGTCATCTGCATAAGCTTTTCTATCAACGGCAGGTTCCGCTCACTCTTCTCAACTTCACGCACAATCTGTAGTCTCATTTCTTCCAGACTGGCCTGGTCTTCTCCTCTGGGAAAGTTTGGAAGGAAAACCACTTCACCTCGTCTGGCCTTTTTTATGTTGGCGTGGGGGTGCTCTTTGTCAGGGTTGTTTCGGCTTCTTCTGCCTTGGTTGACAGAGACCTCTAAACATCCATGCTTTCCCAGCATGGTACGGTAATTCCCCACCTTAAACAACAGTTTAGTCTTCCATCCATCCCATCCATTGTCACTTCCAAGGGTTGCAAGACATGGATGAGCTTTAACAAGAGCTTCTGCTGCCTTCTCCACTTGTTTGCATTTTGGGTAAGGGCTGAACTTTGACATCACTTCAGCCATGGCCTGCAAGACAACGTGCTTGTGACCCCTGCTTAATCTCAGCGTCTTCCCAGATCTATCAAATTCACTGTTTCCCTCTGCAAGCACATGCTCCACATCAAAGGAGAAGGTAGGCACAGGGAAAACGTCAGGCCAGCTCATCTGACGCTCGCTTACAGCCGCGCTGGCATGGGGGAGTATGTCTGTATCAGAACTAGCACATGAGCTGGCATCACTGTCTGATCTGACAACTTGCAATGTGGGCTTCTCTGGTAACTCTTCAATGTCCATGAGACAGGAGAGGTCTCCGTTGTAGTCAGGATCCTCATACTGCAAGGTAAACTCAAAGTCCAGTTTTGGCTTGACTTTCTCCCGTAATAAGTTGATAAGCTCTTCCACTGACCCTGGGCGCTCATTCAGAGCTATCTTCACAGCAACATCTCTGGCTATGTAAACACGCACAATTAATTTCCGGGGTGTTGCCATTGTCTGATGGACAAATCCATGAAGGATGGAAATGGAAAAACAGGCAGATTTAGTCACATTGTTTCAATACATACACAAATTTTCACCTAATCATCACCCCTTACATAGTGTCAGTCATAGTATAAGTCCAAGTATAAAAGTAAGAATATCATAAGTATAAGTAGTATTTAGTAGTAAGTATATACATGTATATCAAAATCTTAGAATGGAAGGATCTGGCATTATAGATTTACATTTTTGTAGGTTTTGCTGACAATAAAATTATATCAGCCTTATTCTTTAACATGAAAAACTACTTTCAGTGTAGCAGTATGAATCGTTTGGGTGTCAACAGCAGTTTTCCTTCCACATTGTATGCAGACAGAGGTAAGCTGTCATTGAGCTCTAATATGCTGTGGACAGTCATATTCCCTGGGGAAAGTTCATAAGATCTCAGGTGTTCAATGTAGCCTGATTTGTGTTCTTGGCAAAGAAATGTGACATCGTTGTTACCAAGGAGGATCTGTTCAATTTTGCTAAACTGAGGCAGTCTGCCCTCCTGTCCCACAGATATAAACATGCCAACACCATAATCAGTGCCATCAATAGTGACCTTTGATGTACTGTAAATCATGTTGCTGTCTGTTTTTTGTTCAATGTGTTCTTTTGCAACCTCAGGAAGCACTGAAACCAAGACGGAAGAGACATTTGATGTCTGCTGATGTGGTTTAAAGAATGATGGTGCACTGAGATAGTATGCCACCATGTGCTGATGCCTAGTTGCTAGTGTTTTCAACACATTCTTGAAGTTTTGTGTGTCATGTACTACACGCTTGAAAAAGCGGTGTTTGCCCTCAAATCTCATAGTCCACAAATGGACAAGAGGCCCAAAACAACGTATGAGATATGGATAGTGCTCGACATAGTGATGCTTAGGGCGCAGTCTGAACTCAGGAAAAACCTCCTGAAGCACTTGTCTGTGATCCTGTATCTTTGCCTGCAAATACTGGATAGATTCCTCATCAAATGTTGGAGAGAGCACTAGCTCCACGATCTCTTTCAAATCCATCAATACAGTCCAAGCACCATCTCTCTCAGGAACTGTATTACCGATCAGTAATGGGAGTACTCTCAACAATGTGCTATTTTCGTGACCATTTCCACCAATGGTCCTCTTTGCTGCAAAGTTCTTTGAGATAGGCTTTGGTTTATCCTTCTTGTCTGTGTGCTGGTATGGGAATGACAAAATTCTCCTGTTCAAGTGCTCAAGGGTAAAGTATTTGAGCCGAATCATCTCTTGAATACAGAGAGCCAACTCCAGAGGTACAATGCCCTCAAAAAGATCATGCAGGACATCAGGTGGGAAACCAGTGGTTGTATGAAAATACTGCAAACTCTCTCTAAAGACGCAATCCCTTTTAACACCAACCTGACTTCCACCATCTCCGTGTACAACTTCCTGCACATCACGGTCATGACTGGCTTTTGTCCTCAGATTAAATTCGCCATCTCCAACATCATGAGTCTGAATTTGGTCGCTTGTAGCATAACAGACTCTACAAATATATCCTGCTCTGAACGACTGCATGAAGCCTGCTAATCCATGAGCTGCTAGATTATCAGACACAACACATGACACTGTCCCCTGAACTGACTCACCAAGGCACTCAATGAATACACCATCTTGTTCAAGAATGCAAAGGTCATGCAACAAAGGGCTGAGTGCTTTTTGATAGCCACACCTCTCAAGATCAGGTACCTTGCATAGTGCTGCTAGCTGAATCACATGCAGCGCTGATCGGTGTTTAGCTGGTAGATCAGCAAACATCCAGTATACTGCACACAGTTTGTGGATTTTTCGTGAAGTGCCCAAAGGATTCGACAATTCCAGGTCATCTATGTACACCAGAAGCGGCAACTTCAGTGACTGCTCTGAAGAAGACAACAATTCATTCTCTTGGAAATATGAGCCATCTTGATGGCTCATGTAATGGCCTTTTTGTGAGATCTTAGTTTCCTTAATTTTGTCAAGGATGTCAGTATGTTTAAACATTTCCTGGATCATCTGGAGTATAGGGACATAAACCACTGTGCCTCCATCCTCTAACACATACTGCACTGGCATTACAACAGGGTAATTTTTCTCAATGAATGTTTTTCTTCATTTAGCTGAAGACAACTCCTCACCTTTAGCTGTGGCATTGACAAAAATATTTGTGTCCATAACAGCATCCACTAAATCATTCAGGACAGCTTCACCAGGAGAGACGTGATGCTTCTGTAGTATTTATTTTATACTACCTTTGATAAGAGGTTGCGACAAGGAAAATATCTGAGTTAGATGATCAACTATTTCCTGAGAAGCCATGTCAGAAACATGAAGAATAGTTTGCATCTTCAGGAACAAGGAGGACAAAGTGTGGTGTAACTGGGCTCTTAACTGGCTGGTGTCATTGTCATTGTCACTATCACCCTCAGCAAATGTGTCTGCAGGAGGTGTCATGCCCTCAACCTCTGCCTCCTAGTCTCTCTCGCCCCCTCCTTTCTGTTGTGATTACAGGATGGGAGCCAGGTGTGTGGAGCTGATCTCCAGCTATCGCAGCTGCCAAGCATCACCAATCAGCAGGCTTCATATACCCAGCCCAGACGTCAAGACACTGTCAGATTATCTTCTCACCTGCATGGAGAGGAACGTCTGCTGCCCTAAATCTGACTACCTGCGCCAATCCTCCCCTGTCTGTCTGCCTGCTCGCCATCTGCCTGGACTTCAGCCTACCTGCTCTCTGCTCGCCTGGACTTCAGCCTACCTGCTCTCTGCCCGCCTGGACTTCAGCCTGCTTGCTCTCTGCCAGCCCGGACTTCTGTATGCCTGCTCGTTCACCTACCTGGACTCTAGCCTACCATCCTGCAACCTGGGTATCTCGTCCATCCGGACTCAACCAATAACATTTAAATAAACAAACTGTGTTACAACTTGATATTCTGTCTCTGTCTGTCTCTGCCCTTGAGTCCAACAAACAAAACCCTAACGGGAGGATCCTCGCAATCGAGGTCAGCAGTGCTTCTGACTGGGGAACCCTCATTTTCTGTTGACACAATGTCATCACAAAAGTCCAAACTACCTGCATGTGCCCTACTTTTGTGTGCATTAAATGACGAATACACATTTGTGTGGTAAGTACAGTTCTTATATGGGCATGCTACATTCTCATGGTTTTTCAAGTGTCGCCTTAAATGACTGAAGATTGTTGCCTCTGAGAAGGGCTGTTTACACTCACACAAGGGACATGTAAAAAGTGCATGTCCTGATTGTGCTCCTACACCTGCACCAGTTCTACATGTGTCTTTGTGAAACCGTGATAAATGAATTTTCAAAGCATTAAATGATGGAAATGTACAAATGCAAGAGTCATAGAGACATGGCAAAGGGGTAACTCTTGAATACTGGCTATGTTTTAAACGGTAGTGCCTAAATAACTGTGCCCGGGTGTCTGAGGAGACAGCACACAACTTGCAGTTCCACTCCATTGAAATATTAGACTCCAAACTAACCGTGTGAGTTTCAATCACTGCTTGGACTGTGGAAAGGTCAAGGCTGCTCAATGTTCTCAATAATTTGATCCTGTGGGAACAGAATAAACAGGCTATATGAAACCTGTCAAATTACAACATCTTTACAAAGTAATCTAAATTAAACTTAATGCAAAATTTAAAGTATTATTGTAACTTACCAATAAAGTTGCTCTCTGATGAGTCAGGTGGATATCTATGTTTATGTAGGTCTACACATGCACACAAAAACAGAAAAAAGGCATTTAATTTTCAAGAAATTTACTCGAACAGGAAACAATGAAAACATTTGGTTCGATAGATAATAATACCACTGCCTTTAGTAGTACTCTGATTGACATTACTACTACCCCTTTTTACTATTACGTCTGGTAGAATAGATTGCTGGTTGACTGACTAGGACATTTGTGCAGACACTGCTTAGTGTCTGCACTGGACGCTTAGTATCCACTTTTCCTAACCAGAGTGATGCACAAAACAACCAGTGTTTCCACTCCTTTTCATTAACAAAATTAAAAAACTTTAATAAGACATCTTCTTGGCCAAAACTAAAATGACCATAAGCACATAATAACCTGCGACAGGTAGATAAAGGGAGCATAAATCCCACTGTAGAAGAGAGAACAAGCCAGCACACTAAATGTTCTTTCAAAAGCTTAATCAGTCATCTGGGTGCAGCAGCAACAAACATTTCAGCCAAAAGGCATTCTTTAGCATTGTGCTGTTTAAGTACAATTGTACAGAGTACAATTGTAGGTGCGTTCGGAAATAGCACTCCGAGCGCCCAGAGCGCACACTGGACGACCGTTTGGAAACGCCCTACTGTACCTTTGCGCTCTCATTTCAGTGTAGAGCGTCAGAGTGGATTTACGAATGCACCCTGTATTGTATGTTTTTTTTCTTACTAGTGCAGTACCCCCATTCGCCACCCCGGAGCTCCCCCCCCCCACACACACACTGCACTCTGCACTGATCCCCCTAGGCGCACTTCCTAAGTTTGAAGTCGATCCGGCAAACGGTTCTCAAGATACCCAAAGGACAGACATATAGAAGTTGATCGGATGGACAGTCCTGGAGATATGTGAAAGCTGTGATCTTATTGGTTGAATTGCACAAAGTTTACCACTGCTATTTCTCGGGTTCCCAGCAACGCACCCGCCGAGTTTGAAGTCGGTCGGACAAATGGTTCTCGAGATAAACTGCTTTTTGTGTTGCCAGTAGGTGGCACTATGACTATGCATACGTCCAAATTGCATGAAATGCAGCACCACACTCCATCGGGGTCCGAGCAGGGCACTCCCCAAGTTTGAAGTCAATCGGACAAATGTTTCTCGAGATCAACTTTTTTGTGTGTTTCCAGTAGGTGGCGCTGTCAAATTGCAAGACATTCAGCCCTGCACTACTTTGAGTGCCCAGGAGCACACTTCCCAAGTTTGAAGTCAATCGGATGAACGATTCTCAAGATAAACCACTTTTTGTGTTGCCAGTAGGTGGCGCTATACCGAATTAAACAGAATCCAGCTCCTTGCACTCCCTTGAGTCCCCCTAAGTGCACTCCCCAAGTTTGAAGTCGATCGGACGAATGGTTCACAAAGATAAACCACTTTTTGTGTGGTCAGTAGGTGGCGCTGTACCGAATTGCACGAAATTCGGCACTGCACTGTGGTGAGTTCCCATCAGCGTACTCCCCAAATTTGAAGCCGATCGGACAAACGGTTCTTGATAAACCTTTTTTTTGCCAGTAGGTGGCGCTATGCCGAATTGCACGAAAACAGGGCACTGCACTCTGTCAGGTCCCCCTCAATCTGGGAACCCAGAGTCTATTTTTATTTGAAAAATAGACTCTGGGACAGCCCTGCCGTTTTCCCCAGCTTCCTGTACAGCGCGCCCCTCGTCTTACAACAGTGGAAAATTACTCTAAAGTCACGGCACAAGTTGCTATTTTACACTGTAAACAGTGGAGCACGGACGCGGAAAAGGAAGTGACGCTGGCAGGAGAGGCACGCTGTACAGGAAGCTGGGAAAAATATTTCTAGGATGCATTACATTACATTACATTACATTACGTCATTTGGCAGACGCTTTTATCCAAAGCGACTTACAATAACACATTTTTCTGTCTGCAATAGAACAATCAACTATGGAGCACAGTCTATGACAACTTCAGCTTCTGAAGGAACAGTGGTACAAGTTTAGGTTAGTGGTACAAGGTTGGTTAGGGTTTTTTTTTTTTTTTTTTTTTTTTTTTTTTTGATAAGGAAAGAGAGAGACGAGGTTAGATCAAGAAGGGCCCAGATGGAGCCTGAAAAGGTGTGTCTTTAGTCTTTTCCGAAAGATCGGCAGTGATTCAGCAGTCCTGACCGAAGGTGGAAGCTCGTTCCACCATTGAGGTGCCAGGGACGAGAAGAGTCGAGATCGGGATGAGCGACTTTTGAGCCCCCGTAGCGAAGGAGGGGCGAGGCGACCTGCATTGGTGGAGGAGCGAAGGGAGCGGTGAGAGGTTTGGAACCTGACCATGGATTGCAGGTACCGGGGAGCTGTCTGGTGTACTGCCCTGTAGGCCAGTACCAGTGTCTTGAATTTGATGCGGGCCGAGATGGGAAGCCAGTGGAGCTCCTGGAAGAGGGGAGTGACGTGAGAGAATTTGGGTTGGTTGAATATCAGACGGGCTGCAGCGTTCTGAATGAGCTGGAGCGGTCGGATGTCGGTGGCAGGTAGGCCGGCCAGAAGCACGTTGCAGTAGTCCAGGCGGGAGGAGACAAGAGACTGGACCAGGAGTTGAGTCGCTTCTCTTGTGAGAAAGGGACGGATTTTGCGGATGTTGTAGAGAGAGAACCTACAGGAGCGCGCTGTAGCAGCTATGTTGGCAGAGCAAGACAGCTGGTTGTCAAGGATCACCCCGAGGTTCTTGGCTGTTTGGGAGGGGAGTACAGTGGTGTTGTCAATGGAGATGGAGAGATCTGCAAGAGGGCAGTCTTTTCCTGGGAGGAAGAGTAGCTCGGTCTTACCAAGGTTGAGCTTGAGGTGGTGGGCAGACATCCAGTCGCCAATGTCTTTGAGGCATGCAGAGATGCGAGCCTCGATTTGAGTGTCAGAGGGGGGGAAAGAAAGGAAAAGCTGGGTGTCATCAGCATAGCAGTGATAAGAAAAGCCATGAGAAGAGATCACATAGGCAAGAGATCTGATATAGAGAAGGAAAAGTAAGGGGCCCAGGACTGAGCCCTGGGGGACACCGGTGGTAAGAGGACAGGATCTGGAGAGGGACCCTCTCCATGAGACCTGGTATGAGCGGTTAGAGAGGTAAGAAGCAAACCAGGAGAGTGCAGAGCCTGAAATGCCGAGGTCGGACAGAGTGGAAAGAAGGATTTGGTGGTTGACTGTATCGAAGGCAGCAGACAGGTCAAGGAGGACAAGAACAGAAGAGAGGGATGAGGCCTTAGCAGTGTGAAGGGCCTCTGTGACAGCAAGAAGAGCTGTCTCAGTGGAGTGAGAAGCCTTGAAACCGGACTGCAGAGGGTCCAGGAGGTCATTTTGGGAGAGATAGAGAGAAAGTTGTTCGGACGCTGCTCGTTCGAGGGTTTTGGAAAGGAATGAGAGAAGAGAGACAGGTCTGTAGTTGTGAATAGCAGTAGGGTCAAGGGAGGGTTTCTTAAGCAGAGGCTTGACTCTTGCAGTCTTTAGAGCAGGGGGGACAAGACCAGAGGACAGAGAGGAGTTAATGAAGGTAGTGAGGAAGGGAGATATGTTAGGTGAGATGGTTTGGAGGAGAGAGGAAGGGATAGGATCGAGGGGGCAGTAAGTGGCTCGGTTTGAGCTGATGAGTTTAAGCACTTCATCAGGAGAGAGAGGAGAGAAGGAAGGAAATCCAGGGACAGGGGGCTGAGGAGCAGGATTGGAGTCGGGAGTGTTAGTGAGGGTGGCTGGAGGATGGAAGGAGGAGCTGATGTCGTCCACCTTTTTTGTAAAGAAGGTTACAAAATCGTCAGCAGAGAGGGAGGAGGGAGGGGGAGGGGAGGGAGGGTTGAGGAGCGTGGAGAAGGTGGCGAACAGTTTACTGGGATTGGATGCAGAGGACTGGATTTCAGAGATGAAGAAGGAGGTTTTTGCTTTAGAGACAGCATCAGTGAAGTTTGAGTGGATAAGGTGGTAGGAAGAGAGATCCTCAGGGAGATGTGATTTTCTCCATTTTCTCTCAGCTGACCGAAGCTCAGTTCGATAAGTTCGCAGAGATTCAGTCAGCCAAGGAGAAGGGGGAGAAGATCGGGCAGGCTTAGTGGTGAGTGGGCAAAGAGAATCAAGAGCAGAGGAGAGAGAGGAGAGAAGAGTAGTGGAAGCCTCGTCAGTGGACAGGAGAGCAAATTGCTCGGCAGGGGGAAGTAGGGAGAGGACGGTAGAAGAGAGGGAGTTGGGAGAGAGAGTTTTTAGGTTGCGTCGGGTGGTGGTAGAGTGGGGGGGAGATGGGTGGGAGGAGGGGAGGGGGATGGGAAGGGAGAAGGTGATAAAGTGGTGGTCGGATACAGGAAGAGGGGTCACAGTGAGATTAGAGGTGGAGCAGGATCTCGTGAAGACCAGGTCAAGCACATTCCCTGCTTTGTGAGTGGGAGGAGATTGAGAGAGGTAAAGGTCAAAGGATGAGAAGAAGTTAAGGAAAGACGGAGATTGTAAGGTTACTGGCTGGATGTTGAAGTCTCCCAGAAGGATGAGTGGAGTACCATCCTCAGGAAAGATGGAGAGGAGGGTGTCCAGCTCGTCCAGAAAGTGACCAAGCGGACCAGGCGGGCGGTAGATTACCACAATGTTGAGCTTGATGGGTAGGGATACGGCAACTGCATGGGACTCAAAAGATGAGATAGACAGATGAGAGAGAGAGGTGACAGTGTAGGTCCATTTGGGAGAGATGAGGATACCAGTGCCACCTCCACGGCCAGAGGCTCTAGGGGTGTGCGAGAAGGAATATGCAGCAGAGAGGGCAGCAGGTGTAGCTGTGTTTTCAGGAATGATCCAGGTCTCTGTGAGAGCTAGAAAGTGGAGGGTTAGAGATAGAGCATGAGCTGAGATGGTCTCAGTTTTCTTAACAGCCGACTGACAGTTCCAGAGACCTCCGGCAATAGTAAAAGGACTGTTAGCGCACTTAGGGTGGGAGAGATTACCAGGGTTACTACACCTGAAGCAGCCGTGTCTACGGCGTCTGTGGGCTGAGGTTACAACAGGGATGGGAAGAAAACACATGGTTAGGTAGAATAAGAGAGGTAGCAAAAAACCCTATTCTATGGCCTCCCTTCGAAGGACTCCCACAGAAAGACTCCCTTGTCTTTGTGTCTTCGTGCCCGAGGCTACGTGCCGCTTACCGCTGCATTACACAGGGAAGAGGACTCTTCTCAGTAAGATAGTTAGCCGCTATCTAATGTTAATGGTAGGGATGCTGCGATCACGTTTTAATTTTTTTTCCACCGATCGCCTATGAGCCATATCTGCCCGATACCAATCGCCATGCCAATCTTTTTTTTTTTTTTGCAGCTGGTAGGCTATTATCAGTATTATATGTCATTTCCCCCCTTATAGACTGTTTTCACCAGAGCGCAAGCCCACAGCACTTCCTTTTTCTCAGCATTCGGCAAACTGCAGAAATATTCACTCGACCTCGTTACTTTTGTTTTCGCTCAGCTGTATAGACGGTTTTCACGGAATGGTCAGTCCTGCACTTGAATGTTTTTTTTTCTTTTATGTCCATAGCAAACACTGCAACAGGAAGTGAGCGGGGGTTCAATTTAGAATGTTTTTGTTGTCAAGTTAAAACAGTCTATAGAAGCTTTTATAGCATTAAGTATAGAGTACCGCAGGGATGACGTGCATTTTTGTAGGCGGAAGTCCGTGAATCACTTTTATGACTTTTGAAACTTTTTCTGAAAATCTTGTTGGAGAAAAGAAAACACGTTTCCATTTCAAAAGTCATTCATGTTTGTGAAGATTATCCTGCTGAACACAAATTACCGCTCCCATAAACTTTTCTTAACCACAGACCTTATTTTATGAACTTAAGTGAAATCCCCATTCTAAAACCCCATTAATTCTTTCCCTGAAGATCCAACACACTACTTCCAGACTCATTCCTGCGGTGCTCTATAGGTTTACAGCCCGAACACACCATACGCTGAAGCCATGCTGAAGCAACGCAGCGGGGAGACAGTTTCATTTCAGCATCCTTGTTAACACACGAGAGCGATCACACCAGCGGCACACCACACTGTACACATGCTGCAGCGATAGTTTCAGCTTCTGGTCTATTTTGAAAGCATGCAGCATGTTGCACGAGAGCAGCCAGGCACAGGCCCGTAGCTACCATTGAGGACACCGAGGTCATGACCTCGGTATTTTCCACACCAAAAAAAATAAAAAATAAAGAAAAATAGCCCTGGTCCCCAGATCTATTAATCTGTCATTGATGTTTTAATGCGACAGTTGATCGGAAATGCAACAATTTGCTTCCTCTCTGTGTGCTATAGAAGAGAGATAACTCACAACATTCAGATTTTGCATTGAGGCTAGATTGGGGCTAGACTTTGGGGACAGTTCTATTGAAGTGAATGGGTAAGTAACTCCCCTGTAAGTGATGTTTGTGTAGATGGGCCATTGTATTTAATTGAGCAGTATTCTACCATGTGACCTGTATGCAGAATATAAATTATATCATATGGGGAGACATTTATTTTTTGTATCATTTTAAAGCAACAGCACAGTAAAGAGGATATTAATCTAACATGATGTATGTAGTTCTTTATAGATCTAGCCTCTTCATTTTGCTCTCAAAGTGCACCAGATTGAAGCATTTTACTTTAAAATGGACAAAATTTTCTATCCGGGGGGGCACAGCCCCCCGTGGTCCCCCCACGCCGTGCTAAAATGACCACGGTATTTTTCAAACCCTGGCTACGGGCCTGGCCAGGCATGAAGTCAATGCAAGTTGTGAGCGGGGGCAGGGCGGCACCGAGCAAAACAGAGCGAGGCGTGGATAAAACAGAGTGATTCTGGTGTGAATGGCAAGGCTCCTGTCTATGGTGTAAGGCTAACGCTTGGTTCACACCACAGACATCTCAGAAGCAGCGCTTCAGGGAAGCTTTGAGCAGGAGCCTCGCCATTCATATCAGAATCACTCCGTTTTGTCCACGCCTCGCTCTGTTTTGCCCGGCGCTGCCCTGCCTCAGCTCACAACTTGGCTTGCATTGACTTCATGCATAGCTGCTCGCATCAGCACACTTGAAATAATAGATGAGAAGCTGAAACTATCACTGCAGCGCGCGTGCAGCGTCGCTTCGGCGTGGCGTGCAGCTGGTGTGATCGGTCTCGCCTGTTAACAAGGATGCTGAAATGAAACCGCCTCCGTGCTGTGTTGCTTCAGCGTAGCTTCGCCGTATGGTGCGTTTTCCGGGCTGTTCCATTTTACATGCATTTCATCCATCAAAGTCCTGGTTAAATCGTATGCACATTTTCTTGCTTTTTTTCCTACCTCAATATTTGACAATTAGGATGCAAGGGCTCCGATTGAATGTGTGGGCCTCGGTCAGTCAGCACTCAGCAGCTCTCAACAGGTGGAGACTGTGGCTGGCACGCCTGCATACCGGCATGCAGAGAGAGTCTGAGAGAGAGAGATATGAGACAAAACTTAAAAAGTATTCTCTGAAACCAAGTGGGTGTAATGTTATTGTCAATGATGACAGCAGAGTTAAATAACACAGATAACACGCGGTGGTCCAACTCGCTTTCAGAACAGACAATAGGCTAGACTCACAACTCACAAGCAAAGCTGGGAATATTTGCTTAACTTTAAACTGATGGAAGAAAGGTAAGAATAGGCTATTAGTGTTATTAGTTACCTGTATACAGTAGGGTTGTGTGATGTCACCAAAATACCCATCGTGATTGTTTTGAAGTGAAACATCGTTTTGAACGATGGCATCGTCATTGGGTGGGGTTGGGGGAATAATTAATTATTTATTAAGTCGCTGCGTTGCTGTAATGCCATGTGGCTAGTCGCTGCAATGCGTTCACGTTAAGAGGACAGCTGAGCCTGAGCTCTACATGATACCAGCAGGCTTGAATAGGCTATTAGCCTCTGCTCTGTGCTACAGAACAGAGCCAGGCGACTGAAGTGGGCAGTGGCTGTCACTACCAGCAATTTGAACGGCACAAAACAACTAACGTTAACGTTACAGATCCTCACCAACAACGTGTGTGTGTTGAATTTAACGAGCTGGCAGAAAACCGACTGAATTACTGGCTGATATAACAGATTCGCGTGGGCTTTTGAACCTAATGTGATGAGAGAGTTTAGGAGAAATGGCTTGAGAAACGCAGCTGCTGCTGTATCTATATGGAGGCTCAGAGGTCGATGGGGGGGTCGGCCCATCACGATGGTCGATGCCATCATCCATCGTGCCAACCCTAGTATACAGGTTATAGCCTTCATCTGAGAACTGAAAGCACTTGCCAGTGTTGAGCACGCTTTTTATCCACAGTTTATTTTTTGGGCGACTATCCCCTGTGAATTCCACATTGTGTGGAATTTGCGGGCCATTATCTGAGACTCAGCACACAAGGCAGTGTGTATCAGCGTTGATGCTGTGCCGGGTTAGAGCCCAGCCGTCACAGAAAAGTCGCAATGAAACGCTATTATGTGCAGTACTGAGTGTGCTTTCACTCTCAAACAACGTTCAGCACAATGAATCACCAAACTTGTTTTTACTGAATAGCCGTTTCAGTTCTCAGCCCTGATAGCCTACTCTGTGCTGCTTTTAATCTCTCTCAATCATGCTCTCAACACAACACATTTACTTGGTGAAATGACTCAAAACGAACAGTTGCAAATCAAAGTTTAGCTTACCACATGGGTCAAGAAATGTGGTGAAAACACAGCTGTGTTCAGGGCTCAGTGGCTCGAAAGCAGCCGTGTTTGGAGAGAAGCCGTGCGGAGGTCGCGCTGTGAGAAACATCTTCAGGTACACGGTGGGCAGGCTAAGGAAGGTCGCGCCCAACACATTGATGTAATTTGACGCTTGCGGCCCTCGCTTCTCCCCCGCGCCCTTCGCGGCACAGCGAGTATAAAGCAAGCTTTAACCTTTTACTTTTGGCTTTTATATCAAATGCAGTGCAAAGAGGAGACGTAAAGCTACCACTGATAACTTCTTCAAAAAAAGCTGACTTGTACTCCCCAGCAAACAACTGAACCCACTGAATCATTCTATATTTTTATTTGTTTTGTATGCCAGAGTAGTAGCCTGATCAGCAGAAAAGTTAATTAAAAGATATTTTTGAACCGAGTATTCATTTTTATTCTCGTTAGTTACCACATGCCTTACAGCAACATCAAGCTAAATTTAAAAGCAGATAGCTAAATAAGAGCCATTAAGTAATTGTGTGATTAATAATCTGAATAGTTGATGGTTTGGTTTCAATGATCAACAGATGGGTGGGGGGGCTTACCTTGATTCTTGAGGATACCCACTGCTCAGCCACCGCTCACCGCTCAACATCCACTTCAGCCTATGAGGAAAGAGAATTTGTAGATTTAATAGCCTACAATTTTGCAGATTTTATTAGCTAAATTAAGCCTTACATCATATTCTGACCCTTCACAGTATGGTGAGGGTCGTTTTTGATTCCACTCAATAGTCAATATCCCTTCAGAATTAGTCCCTTTACCAAACTTTGAACAACAAATGTAATTTGCATCCATCAGCAAATAATCCATTAATGTTTCAATGTTTTCTTTAGGTTTGACACATATTCACTTATAGAGAAAATACATATAATACATGTATTTTGATCAATCTTATCACACAATATTATGATCTCATCTTATCTCAAACTGGAGAACATACAGCCATAATTATGTATATGAATTGTATTGAAAGTGAAGGAAGCAACAGCATTTTGAAATGGTTGAATTCCATATAACTATTAAAACACTGCCTGCAAACCACTGCTCCCTTTTGTCAAGTCAAGTCAAGTCTATTTGTATAGCCCCAATTCACAAGCATGTCCCAGAGGGCTTCACAGAAAATATGTCTAGCTAATTCTAGCTGACACAACAGTAGCAAATTACAGAATAATGATAACACATTGAACAATTGATAGAGAAAATATAGGATAGTACACACGCACACAGTGCACTTCCCTCTTATTTGTCCCCTTAGCTAGCCCTTAGCAGGACGCTAGTACAGTAGCATCCTGCACTGGCATCCTGCTAAGGGCTAAGTTGCTACTCTACCCGACCAAAGTTGTCCTAAAAAGACGCAGGACAAGTCCCAATGCCTGGCGCTCGCCTAACGTTACACGGGTTTAAGCACCAACGTCGGCCTCTGCGCCCGAGGGGAGTCCGCCAGGCCTGGAGCTCAGTTTACAGCTACAGTTAGAGCTAACGTTATTAGCGTCACGGCTAAGCTAACGTTAGCACTCGTTCATTCGGCTGCATAAAAGAATAACATAACAGCTAACTTACCAGATCAGCGCACTTAACAAAAACAGCAGCAACACACTTAGAAAAACAACGGTAGGACTGTAGTCGAATGAGAAGTTACCAGTTGACGTTAACATTGCGATGCTTTGATGTTTAACGTTACAGAAATGTGTGCGCGCAGGCAATGAATGGGGACATGCCGCGCAAATACAACAACCTAACTCTGAATTAAAAAATACTGTAGTCTACAATCAAATTACTTTTTTCGTTGTGATACCCTTACAACGCTACAACAACTAGTGTTAGCTAAGTGAGGTTTAAAAGTATTGGTGTTAATAATACTTACAAAATTGCTGTGCACAGCTCATCAGGTGATGTTATCCAACATGGCGGATTCGATTTTTCTGAAAACGTCAGTCAGGCAGAGCAGAGATGCAACGACAACGTCGTGACGTCGATGACGTCAGTGTACGTCCCTCGGTAGATGGAAAATATTAAGTGAACTAGCAGCGGGTACTCATATATTGACAGCCCCACAAAAATAAAACTAGACTGCTGGTCCTGAAGACTAAATAGTTTTAATCTGGGAGGACTCTACCAGAGATTTTAACTGTGATGGTCTCAGTCTTTATAAGTTAGTAGTACTGTTCGGGGTTACAGTGTAGCCTACTTCTTTAAAGGCATAATTTTCACTTAAACACTACTACTACTGCAAAAGTTCATATTCTGAGGAGAAGATATGTTGTGTGGGTGCTGGAGAATGTCGTGTGCTTGCTTTATGCTGTGCTTGTTCATAGAGGGACTGGATGGGCTCAAAGTCCTGCTATATATTCCCATTGCTGTCTTGAGCATGCTGGTCAGCCTGTTTTTCAGTTGCATAGTTATGTTGCTGTACCATGCTGTTATTCCAAATATTAGACTTGTAATGCTAAAGCACTGTGACTACAGTACAGTGGCAGCTGGTGAGATTGGAAACGAAAAAAGATGTGGGCGTTTTTTTTCTCTTTTGCCCAAAACGCCCAAATCTCATTTTAAATTAGCATTAGGATTAGACTGTTGTGATGTCATTATTCAGTTTTAACCATCAATAATTGTTCCTTTTCTCATTATTTCATTTCTCAGAGTAAATACTGTATATTTATTTCGAGATTTTTGTCAATTATTTGTGCTGTTATGGTTATAATTAGCGTAATTACTCACTTCTACACTATCTTAGATTGTGTTACTTATGGATGGCATGGAATTATAGTGAAAATAGATTATCCCCCCTTTTTGCTGGGGACCCCACTTTGAAAACCACTGGCTTAGGCTAGAACTGTTGTGAGAAGGTTTCAGGATTTATCTCTATGCATTAGGCTGTGATTACTATTTATATAAATCTATTTATTCACATAGATTCATGATATATTATGGTATACAGCCTACCTGTGACATCAATGTTTTGATTAATCTGCGCCAGTACCGAAAATGTAGCCTATTACTGCATGACTGATCCTATGATGTCATTGTAATCACACTCAGGTGTGCTTTCACAAGACAGGTGTTGTCCATTCAATCAGCCCACCTGTCTTTATAATGGCTGTCTTGCACTATTTGTATGATACTTGACAAAGTCTATGGCCGAAACTAGGGATGTCCCGATCCGATCACGTGATCGGAGATCGGGGCCGATCACGTGATTTTTAGAAGATCGGAATCGGGGGAAAAGATCGGGAGTAAAACAATTTTTTTTTTTTTTTTTTTTTAATTCAACAAACATGACCATGTTCACATCTTAAACTCATCCTGAGGCCTTAGTTTTGGTTTTAAATTACATATCATCATTCATTTATTTAGTGTCGCACAGAGCAGAAGAATTTACCAAAACAAACGCATTTCCTGATTTACATTGTTATTGCACTATTCTGCACATCATTTTTTTAGTTTACATGGTTATTTTGTGGTGCACCACTGATAAGCTTTATTTTATTTTGTTTTAAATTTTGAATCCATGTTGGATATAATGAATACTGTTAAATAAAAAAGCCATATCCATGTTGGATATAATGGATAGTTAGTTGGATACTGTTAAATAAAAAAACAATCTTAAGGGTCAACTTGATTGCAGTTTTTTCTTTTCTTTTTTCTTAATGCATTGCCGAAAGATCGGATCGGGAAAAATCGGTATCGGCAGATACTCAAAATCACATGATCGGGATCGGATCGGGAGCAAAAAAAATGTGATCGGGACATCCCTAGCCGAAACTGTTGTCAAATAGCGTTAAATTACACTTTATTGCATCTGGAACGAGAGTGTGTCTTCCCCTGCCCTATCAACATACTCGTTTAGTTACATTCCAATTCATCAACTTTGGAGCGTTATTTACCCCCCCTTTCCGACATGCTAGGTTGACATGCTTCATCCCAATCAATTCCTTATTTCTTCTACTTTCATATGGTATAAAGATCACCACTCACGCTTTAAAAATGAGCTCGCTGTCAGCCATCGACTTACAGGCCAAATTCAGTTAAAAAATGTGGGAATTTAAGGTTGCGGGTTTCATTATAAAAAATTACAGCATTAAACTTCAATACGACAAAAATAGCGTTGCTTGGTGAACCATTTCTACGCCGAATTTAATAGAAGGCCCGGATAACTTGAAATCAATTGACTTACTTGTATATCCATGCCGTCTGTAGTGGAACCGCTGCAGCCGAGACGTTGCAAATATTCCAGTTTTCTGACATTGCAAATATCCCAGTATCGCGCACCGCAAGGCTCCCGCAACTCGAAACTCGTTTTGGGTCCTAATCCAATGCAACGACTGTCTGGCTTGTGAACACTTACTGATTGATAAAAAGTAAATAAAAATAAGGGGGAAATATAATATGCTGCTACTGTCGTCAGTAAATGTCGTAAATCATTCCTGTCAGGTCATCACAGGCAGTGGATTTCACTTCCTACTTGATTCAGCGTGAGAGACCAGTGGACGATACAAATGTCAATCAATGTCAGCAATCTATCCAACCAACAACCAATTAGGTTTCACCTGGTTTCACCAGGCTAAGGCTGTGTTCCAATCCAGCTCAATCTGATTGGTTGGAAAACACATTACGGCCGGGACACACATCTTGCGTGTGCGTGGCGTGTGCGTGTGCGTGGCGTGCTTGCTGCGGCTGGCACGCCCGCGGCATCCACACAGGCAGCGTGGCTGGTGCTTGCAGCTGCTGCGCTGCTGCCTGTCTGCCAACTATCTTCCTATAGAGTTTACCTTTTATTAAATTTGCTATAAACAATACAATGATGATTTTAACTGAAGATCGCTTGGGCTCACTTCAGAATCGAGGCAGTATGATTTGTGTGTGTGTGTGTGTCTGTGTGTGTGTGGTGGGGAGGGGAGGAACGAAGCCACGTTGTAGCCTATGTGGTTTTCAGAGGGCAGGAGAACTGCAGCTGTGAGCTCAGCTCATCCTCTCGTCTCAAATCAAAACGAGCCTTGATTGGCTGTGGCTGCCCCTGTAAAATATCATTTTAATGTCTTTTTGTGTCTATTTGTGTAGAGACACTCTAGAGACACGCGCGCGGTAAATGGAAAAAATAGGCTTCGCTTCTATTCTCTAGATGACGCGCGTCTCACGCTCGCAAGACACGCGCTTTAGACGCGCGTCTGATGCCGGTGGTGTGGCTGCTGTAACCTGTCCATGGGCGCCGAAATGAAAACGCCACGCAGACGCCACGCAGACGCACAGCACACGCAAGATGTGTGTCCCGGCCGTTACTCTCACGTGTTCTCTGTGAATTGCAAGTGTTTTTCAACCAATCATATTTTTTCATTAGATAAATTACCAAATAAATAAACGCCCACAGGGCGAATGTTTTTTTATCTGCCTACCCCAGGCTGGGACCAGGGCCAGAGTGACTCGTCTGCATGGAGCTCTCCTTTCCATCAGTGCCCTATACAGGTCACTGTTGTTGAAGCATTTTAAGAATATAATGAATGAAAAAATGAGCGTCTGCACATGAGAAAAAACACATTTGATTGATATTTTATTATTAAAAAAAAATGAAAAATGAAAAATGAAAAATGAAAAATGAAAAATATATAAAAATAAATAAATATATATAATATTTTTTTTAATATAAAATCCCCAATCTAATAGAGGAGGACCATCCTCCTATGCCTCACTGGAAAAACCTCCTCTGCTACAGTACCATGCTGTTATTCCACATATTAGACTTTTAATGCTATATTCCACTAAAGCACTGTGACTACAGTACCATGGTGTTATTCCACATATTAGACTTGTAATGCTATACTCCACTAAATCACTGTGACTACAGTAGTACCATACTGTTATTCCACATATTAGACTTTTAATGCTATACTCCACTAAAGCACTGTGACTACAGTACCATGCTGTTATTCCACATATTAGACTTTTAATGCTATACTCCACTAAAGCACTGTGACTACAGTACCATGCTGTTATTCCACATATTAGACTTTTAATGTTATACTCCACTAAAGCACTGTGACTACAGTACCATGCTGTTATTCCACATATTAGACTTTTAATGCTATACTCCACTAAAGCACTGTGACTACAGTACCATGCTGTTATTCCACATATTAGACTTTTAATGCTATACTCCACTAAAGCACTGTGACTACAGTACCATGCTGTTATTCCACATATTAGACTTTTAATGCTATACTCCACTAAAGCACTGTGATTACAGTACCATGCTGTTATTCCACATATTATACTTTTAATGCTATACTCCACTAAAGCACTGTGACTACAGTACCATGCTGTTATTCCACATATTAGACTTTTATTGCTATTCACCTTATTCACCACGCCCACTTTTTCTCTCTTACGCGTTCAACGCAAACGTATTTGTTCTTCCGGTTCAGTGCTAGTTGCCTTCTGTGGCTAATATTAGCCACTAGTTGTTGTTGTTATATGGCAGTAAAATGCCACTGAATGACCAAATTGATATAACTTTTAACCATTTCGAGTAACACTGTTTCCATACGGATCACCAGCGTTAGTTTGTTGTTTATAACGTATTCATAACGTTTCTATCTCGGATGCGTTATTTCGAATCGCACATAGGTTACGCTAAAACGCACATAGGTTACGCCTCGAATCGCACCCAACCTATGTGGGTTTCAGGACGCATCAGCCTCGACTCCACTAACGTCATCTTAAGAGCACAATATTCCTGGAATGCAAGTTTAACTAAACAGTTACATGTCCTCTGCATTCTACATAAAATTAAGATATTACGGGTTGTTTTATTTTGTATGTTACATACGTATTGGCCAAGATATGTTAGTTTATGGGGGTGTAATTTTGCCACGTTAGGAGCGGAGTGTGCGTGGCCATTTTGCCTGCGGGGTTTTTGGCAAGTCAAAACGGAAATACTATTACGAAATGACGTAATGCGGAAGCGTCCATGTGTGGGCAAAGAATAAGGTGAATACTCCACTAAAGCACTGTGACTACAGTACCATGCTGTTATTCCACATATTAGACTTGTAATGCTATACTCCACTAAAGCACTGTGACTACAGTACCATGCTGTTATTCCACATATTAGACTTGTAATGCTATACTCCACTAAAGCACTGTGACTACAGTACCATGCTGTTATTCCACATATTAGACTTTTAATGCTATACTCCACTAAAGCACTGTGACTACAGTACCATACTGTTATTCCACATATTAGACTTTTAATGCTATACTCCACTAAAGCACTGTGAGTACAGTACCATGCTGTTATTCCACATATTAGACTTTTAATGCTATACTCCACTAAAGCACTGTGACTACAGTACCATGCTGTTATTCCACATATTAGACTTTTAATGCTATACTCCACTAAAGCACTGTGACTACAGTACCATGCTGTTATTCCACATATTAGACTTTTAATGCTCTACTCCATTAAAGCACTGTGACTACAGTACCATGTTGTTATTCCACATAGACTGTTAATGCTATACTCCACTAAAGCACTGTGACTACAGTACCATGCTGTTATTCCACATATTAGACTTTTAATGCTATACTCCACTAAAGCACTGTGACTACAGTACCATACTGTTATTCCACATATTAGACTTTTAATGCTATACTCCACTAAAGCACTGTGACTACAGTACCATACTGTTATTCCACATATTAGACTTTTAATGCTATACTCCACTAAAGCACTGTGACTACAGTACCATGCTGTTATTCCACATATAGACTTGTAATGCTATACTCCACTAAAGCACTGTGACTACAGTACCATGTTGTTATTCCACATAGACTGTTAATGCTATACTCCACTAAAGCACTGTGACTACAGTACCATGCTGTTATTCCACATATTAGACTTTTAATGCTAAACTATACTCCACTAAAGCACTGTGACTACAGTACCATGCTGTTATTCCACATATTAGACTTTTAATGCTATACTCCACTAAAGCACTGTGACTACAGTACCATGTTGTTATTCCACATAGACTGTGATAGAGAATAAAATCTATTCTTTACATCCGCTAAATGTGATAATTAACACCTTATATAACCAAATGAATTGAAGCCTTGAGTCCAGGACTGTTTAACATAAAAGTATATTTAATACAATATTCTCTGCAATATGCATATTGACAGAGGGCATGAATCTCAATGTACACATGTCTGATCGATGTACAGAGTCAAATATTCAGCCGCGATGTCACAATTTGACATACGCTTTATACTGTAAAGGAGGGAGCAGAGAGGAGGGGAGTGGAATGGGATGATCTCATGGAAATGTGTGTGCGTCCACTTGAGTCTGACAGGGAAACTGTTATCAGTTGTTATTGGACACGATGCACTGCCCAAGGTTTCAGCAAAGAGGAGAAGTTCTCTGCTATTCTATATGTGTGAAATGTCATGGGTCAGACCAAAGGGAAGAATAATTATGTGTATGCAAATATAGCTTATTGATTAGGAAATGGCAATGGAACTTATATTTTTCTCCAACAGACTGTTAATGCTATACTCCACTAAAGCACTGTGACTACAGTACCATGCTGTTATTCCACATATTAGACTTTTAATGCTATACTCCACTAAAGCACTGTGGCTACAGTACCATGCTGTTATTCCACATATTAGACTTTTAATGCTATACTCCACTAAAGCACTGTGACTATAGTACCATGCTGTTATTCCACATATTAGACTTTTAATGCTATACTCCACTAAAGCACTGTGACTACAGTACCATGCTGTTATTCCACATATTAGACTTTTAATGCTATACTCCACTAAAGCACTGTGACTACTAGGGGTGTCACAATATATCGTCCCACGAAATTTCGCGATAGTAAAACGTCACGATATGTATCGTTGAGATGAAATCTCATATCGTGATTTTTTTTTTTTTTTTTTTTTTTTTTTTTTTAAATAGACAAAGAAACGTCTTTGTTTGTTGAAGTTCAATGTGTGGAAAGTAGTTCAGTTGAACAAGTCTCTGAAGAGACACATGAGAAGTTATACAGGAGAGAAACCATTCAATTGAGTTTCTGGCAAAACTGTTTACTTGACAGGAAAAATTGAAGATGCATAAAAAATAGACTAAGAAAAGTCTTGTTTGAGTTTGAAGAAAAACTGAAGATGCATAATGAGAATTTATACTGCTGAGAAACCTTTTAGTTCAAAGTAAATCTAAGTGACGGTGTAACTCATTCTATTTCAAGATAAGCCTTATCTCCAATCTCATGTTTTTTCTAGTTGTTATTGTAATAACAATTTCCCACAACAGCATGTTTTGTATTTGTGCATTTCAAATAAAATACTACTTTTCCAGTCATATATTGTCATTATTCAAGTTTAAAAAAATATTGTTAAAATCGTATCGTATCGTATCGTTATCGTGAACCCAGTATCGTGATACGTATCGTATCGTGAACTGAGTGTATCGTGACACCCCTAGTGACTACAGTACCATGCTGTTATTCCACATATTAGACTTTTAATGCTATACTCCACTAAAGCACTGTGACTACAGTACCATGCTGTTATTCCACATATTAGACGTTTAATGCTATACTCCACTAAAGTGCTGTGACTACAGTACCATGACTCATATTTTTCCAGGTGCACTGAAACACTATTTCAACTCCAAGTTATACTTAATGGAGCATCACATTAGTTCATGCAGCTGATTGGCACGGTGGATAAGTGGATAAGTGGATTAGCACTGTTGCCTCACAGCAAGAAGGTTCCGGGTTCGAACCCTGCTTCGTCCTTTCTCTGTGGAGTTTGCATGCTCTCCCCATGTCTGTGTGGGTTTCCAGGTGCTTCAGTTTCCTCCCACAATCAAAGAGATGCATTATCATGTATGTATTATAGAATTTTTCTGATGCTGATATGTTAGGGTCCTGTCAAAGACATGTATGTTAGGGTTAATACTCCTGTCAAAGACATGTATGTTAGGGTTAATACTCCTGTAAAAGACATACATGTATATGTTAGGGTTAATACTCCTGTCAAAGACATGTATGTTAGGGTTAATACTCCTGTCAAAGACATGTATAGGGTTAATACTCCTGTCAAAGACATGTATAGGGTTAATACTCCTGTCAAAGACATGTATGTTAGGGTTAATACTCCTGTCAAAGACATGTATGTTAGGGTTAATACTCCTGTCAAAGACATGTATGTTAGGGTTAATACTCCTGTCAAAGACATGTATGTTAGGGTTAATACTCCTGTCAAAGACATGTATGTTAGGGTTAATACTCCTGTCAAAGACATGTATGGTAGGGTTACTACTCCTGTCAAAGACATGTATGTTAGGGTTAACACCCCTGTCAAACACATGTATGTTAGGGTTAATACTCCTGTCAAAGACATGTATGTTAGGGTTAATACTCCTGTCAAACACATGTATGTTAGGGTTAATACTCCTGTCAAAGACATGTATGTTAGGGTTAATACTCCTGTAAAATACATGTATGTTAGGGTTAATACTCCTGTCAAAGACATGTATGTTAGGGTTAATACTCCTGTAAAATACATGTATGTTAGGGTTAATACTCCTGTAAAAGACATGTATGTTAGGGTTAACACCCCTGTCAAAGACATGTATGTTAGGGTTAATACTCCTGTCAAAGACATGTATGTTAGGGTTAATACTCCTGTAAAAGACATGTATGTTAGCGTTAATACCCCTGTAAAAGACATGTATGTTAGGGTTAATACTCCTGTAAAAGACATGTATATTAGGGTTAATACTCCTGTAAAAGACGTGTATGTTAGGGTTAATACTCCTGTCAAAGACATGTATGTTAGGGTTAATACTCCTGTCAAAGACATGTATGTTAGGGTTAATACTCCTGTCAAAGTCATGTACAGATCCTTTCCAAAAAATTTGAATATCATCGGAATAACGAGTTTTAAACCGGCCCGCGCCCAGGCGACCCAATCAGCTACGGGCGGGCTCTACGCAGACCGGATGTGACGCCACCGAGAAGCGCCTGTGCCTTGTAGTTCTTTGATTTTTCAACATGGCGCGGCTACCGAGGCTAGCTTTGTTTTGGCTTCATGAGGCCATGTTACATATTCAAATACATACAGTTATGTGGAGATTGTTTCCTTTCTCTTGTTTTGATAAAGTGTATGCCCCCCCCACCTGCCCCCCCCCCCCCCCCCCCCCACACACACACACACACACACACACACACACACATACACACACACACATACACACACACACACACGCCCGCCCCCTTCCAAATAACATTTACTAATAGCTGATGCAAGACAATGTTACAATGTTGCCTATTTATCAAAACTCTGTCATTTCATTGATCAGTACAATGAGAAACACTACAACGTCAATGTTGAGACTGTCTTTCTGGGTATGATGTCATGATAAATCAGTGCACAGATAGAAAAAGATAAGAAAGGAAATATGTACAAAATGACTGACTGAACTGAGTGTAGAAGTCACCTGAGGCCTCTTTATACTCTATAGTGTTTTTCCAGGTGAGTTTTCCCAGGTGAGACATGAGTTCAGTTCAGTTATCTTTATAGCCTCTTATCACACAAGCAGGCCTCGGAGGCTTTTACAGCATCAGCACAGTCATATACTAAATCATATACATAGGTTACATATTATGTACAGTACATCATATACATAATACACATTTAGATCATTTTACCACACTGCACCAACACATCACATTTTGACACTGACTTGAGACCAGCTGGTCATCAGCGTGTTGCATTTTGAAGGCCAGTGTTCTCCAGCTGATATAAGTCTGCTAAATGATGCAACTTGTGTTGAGAGTTTTGAGAAAATGTGCTTTAGACTTTAGAATGATATGTGAGTGAGAGCAATGGAACTGTGCTTAGAGTTGATCTGTTTGGAGTCAAGCTTTTACATGAGCTTCAAGTTTTCAGAACTGTGTGCATAGTTCTATTTTGTGTGTGTGTGTGTGTGTGTGTGTGTGTGTGTGTGTGTGTGTGTGTGTGTGTGTGTGTGTGTGTGTGTGTGTGTGCATGTGCGTGGTGTGTGTTTGGTGTGTGTGTGTGTGTGTGTGTGTGTGTGTGTGTGTGTGTGTGTTTGAATCAGCAGGAAGTCTCTTTAGTTCACTGGAGGTCACATGTCACCATCTGATCCACATCAGAACATTCTACACTTTAGACTTTGATCCTTATGTCATGTTATATGGCTGTTTGTTCATCTTATCAGGCAAGGCAGCACAGCCTTATAGCACAGTCATACACTGAGACAAGTCAAAGTGCTTTAAATAGTCATAAAAATACAGGTAAAATATTAACAGATGAAATATAATACTTCAAAAGGCAGGTCACATGATCTTTCCATCAAGTTACTTCATGTTTCAATAGAAGCAGTGATGAAATCCATGTTGCTTATTATAATGCACTTTACTGTTTTCTACTACAACACATACTTTTAAAGGTTTATTCCACTAAAACACTACTACTGCTGCTGCTTTAAAGGCACATTTCACTTAAATAACCCTTTTTCTCTCACATAGCCAAACATCACTCTAAGGAGAGGATATGTTGGGGCCTTGAGAATTGTGTGCTCTTCCTTTATGACAACTTGCTCATAGATGGACTGAATGGACTTCTGTCATATAGAGCAGCTCAGGAATGAGTTCAGATTCCACAAGTAGCATGTTGGAGCTTACAGGGGAAAGTGAATGGGCTTTTAGAATGTGGATTTCACTTAAATGCATAAAATAAGGTCTGTGGTTAACAATAGTTTATGCGAGTGGTAATTTGTGTTCGGCAGGATAATCTTCACAAACGTGAATCACTTTTATGACTTTTGAAACATAAATGCGTAAAAAGAAAATATTTTTAGGAAATGCTTCAAAAGGCATTGGAGTGCTTTGTGTGTGTGTGTGTGTGTGTGTGTGTGTGTGTGTGTGTGTGTGTGTGTGTGTGTGTGTGTGTTTGTGTCAGAGCATGCGAGCGGGGAGCGGAGCGGGGGGATTTTGGGGACCAGAGCGGTACCGGAGCGAAAGTTGGAGGCACCGATCACCCGCTCAGTACCGCTCAGTCCCGCTCCAGTTTCGATCACAACATGTTCGAAACAGAATGCATCGGTGCGTGGCCATGTGCAGGGCCACTATTTTATTGCAGCTGCTGCGAGACGAGAAGGAAGAGAAACGAACATGCAGCCGACTCTGCTGAGCTCATGTTATTTGTAGTGAGCAATGCCCATTGCCCAGGCGTTCAAACGCAAATTAAAACACCCTGGCCTTTTTATCTTTTTTATTATTTTGAGCGGAGCGGAGCGGTGAGTGGGAGCGGGTGAAATCTGTATGGAACGGAGCGGTCTTGAGCGGCCGTGAGTGCTGCAGTGGGTGGAAAGGACCGCTCCGGGAGCGAAGAGCAGTAATTATCACCGCTCCGCTCACATGCTCTGGTGTGTGTGTGTGTGTGTGTGTGTGTGTGTGTGTGTGTGTGTGTGTGTGTGTGTGTGTGTGTGAGATAGAGAGAGAGATCTGATTATCATTTCTGCCTTTCCTTTGATGGAACAATATTACTTGGCAGACAGTTCCAAGACAGGCCTGTTCTATATGACAGCTTCTTTCATCTAGTTGGATTGTGGTCAGAGTAAAGTCATCTGTCCTCCACTCGCCCCTCTGGCGGAGTATGTATGAATATTTGAACTATAAATTATGTTGTTAAAGAAATGGAGTCTGATTTTGAATAACTCTGAAAATATTGAATGAACTGAAGTGTAAAGAGCACCCCCTGCAGGTGACCTAATGGAGCCAGACTCTTTAATTAGGTAATTAGGGCAGATTAATGGCAGAATTTGCGATGCTGCACAGCTTCCACTGGTCACACAGCACCTCACATCACTACACAGGTATTCCACTATGTCTAATCTGCCTTGGTGGGTTTATTGCACTCAGGATCCAGCAGGAGAGACCAGACTCTCCTCAACCCAGCTGTGTGTCTCTGAAGAGCGACCGTTCAAAGCAGGGATCGATTAATTTTGCAAAGGATGCATGGATGGAGTTTAAAGATAGACACCATTCTTCTGAAGAGAAGTAAGTTGTTCCAGTGTTACAATGTTACTGTCTCATGTTTTAACTATGACTCATGCAGAGAAGGTCTGCTGAGCATGTTCTTTTTCAGCATGACTCTTCTTCACACACTGAGAGCTGTCCAGTATAACCAGTCTGTTACTGTGACACACTGAGAGCTGTCCAGTATAACCAGTCTGTTACTATGTCACACTGAGAGCTGTCCAGTATAACCAGTCTGTTACTCTGTCACACTGAGAGCTGTCCAGTATAACCAGTCTGTTACTGTGACACATTGAGAGCTGTCCAGTATAACCAGTCTGTTACTGTGTCACACTGAGAGCTGTCCAGTATAACCAGTCTGTTACTGTGTCACACTGAGAGCTGTCCAGTATAACCAGTCTGTTACTGTGACACACTGAGAGCTGTCCAGTACAACCAGTCTGTTACTGTAACACACTGAGAGCTATCCAGTATAACCAGTCTGTTACTGTGTCACACTGAGAGCTGTCCAGTATAACCAGTCTGTTACTGTGACACACTGAGAGCTGTCCAGTATAACCAGTCTGTTACTGTGACACACTGAGAGCTGTCCAGTCTGTTACTGTGACACACTAAGAGCTGTCCAGTATGACAAGTCTGTTAGGTCTGTCGGTTAGTTACTGGTCTGTTACTGTGACATACTGGGAGTCTTTCTGCCTGTCTGTCTGTCTGTCTGTCTGTATGTCTGTCTGCCTGCCTGCCTGCTTGTCTGCCTGTCTGTCTGTCTGTCTGTCTGTCTGTCTGTCTGTCTGTCTGTCTGCCTACCTGTCTGCCTGCCTGTCTGTCTGCCTGTCTGTCTGTCTGTCTGTCTGTCTGTCTGCCTGCCTGCTTGTCTGTCTGTCTGTCTGTCTGTCTGTCTAACCTTGTTCCTACATCAGCTCTGCTTTGTCCATCCTGTGTTTCTATCAGGATCCAGCAGGACAGAGCAGACTCCTTTGTCCAAAGCTGTGTGTCCATGGGGAGTGACTGGTCTATGGATTATCCTTTTGACTTCAAACGTCTTCAAACATTCTTCAAACATGGACAGCACTCTACTGATAAAAGGTACAAACTTAAAACTGGTGAAAACAGATGTGTTTGTTGTCATCTGACTCAAAGTAGCTTTGTACCACATGGTTTCTTCAGAGTCATTTTGTTATGTACAGTATGTCTAAAAAGTATTTGAATAAATGACGTATTTACCTGTCAAACGATGGGAGGAGCACCTGAAGGCAGCAGGAATCTCTGTAAAGTGACCACAGCTTCATGAGTTGATAAATCTAGGAGATAATGAGGTGAATATTGGACTTTTAGACCCACTAGTACGGCAACCATTTTAGGGCATCCTCGTCAGTCAGAGTATAGGATATCGTTCCTCAGTCAAGCGTTGTCAGTTGTCATGTCTCCTATAGTAAACCGTCGAGTGTGCTCTGAAACACCTTCAGTCCTCACATGAAAACGCTGTCATTCCTCCTGCCTCACTTATCACTCAAACTAGCTGTCAGGCATCACTCCTCAGTTGTTGTTGTTGTTGTTGTTGTTGTTTATTTACACATATAAAAACAATTACAAAATAATACAATATATTGTAGCGAATCTGTGTTACACATACAGTGGTGAGCAATGGTAGTGTCTCGACTACAGATAGGAACTGATGTGTGGGAATGCTATTGGGGAACACTATGCTGTTGGGGATACTTCCGGGGGGAGACTGAGCATGCGCGGTCAGTCTCCACACACTGCCTAGAGGGAATGCTGCTAGCTATGAGCGTGACAACCGCTGAGAGTTGTAATATAACTAACTGATAAAGAACCCTGTACCAGCAAGAAGCCTCTGCCTCATGAGTTACCAGGAATGTTACACTGGCGTCAGAAGTTTAAACGGTGAATATTGCCTCCAGAATCGGCGAGATGGTTAACAAGTTCCTGAAGAAAGAGCGCAAAAGACTCAAACGAGAGGCGGGAAAAGCGAGAGCCGGGGCAGACTAAAAGGCATCCGAAGAGGAAGATGTCTGGGTAGACGCGGCCGCTACCACAGAGATCCAAGCGGGGAAAGCAGCAGAAAGCCTGGGGTTGGTGAAGATAAAATCCGAGCTAGACGGCGCTATCACCGTAGCCACGGAAGCTATCCCGCGGCTCAAAGGAGCTAGCAAGCAAGCTAGCGAGGCGGGAGAAGGAGCGGAAGAACCCGGGGCCGGTGAGGGTGAAGATCGAGCGGGTTGACATTGCCGCTGTAGCCATGGAGGCTGTGCCACAGCCCAGCGGAGCTAGCCTGCGGGCCGAGGACAAAGACGGGACACGGGTCGAGGCGACAAAGGACAGCGGGCGGCGAGGAAGAAAGGAAATCACCCCGCCAAAATTCAACAGGAAAGGCGAGTGGGAGCCATATTGCACAATGTTTAACGTAGCAGCGGACATGAATGGCTGGTCGAGGGAAGAGAGAGCCAGTCACTTGGTGATGTCACTCGAGGGCGAAGCTATAACATGTGTGGCGGCAATGGCAGATACAAAAGACTTAGACGTTGTGATGGCGGCCCTGAGGAGGCGGTTTGGACAGTGCAAAGAGGAAGGCATCATGGTCGCGGAACTGTGTAACAGGCGTAGACGACCAGGGGAGTCGCTGCGGGCGCTGGCTACAGACATTGAGATCCTCAGCCGGCGCGTATACAGCCGGTTGCTGCCAGAAGCACTAGACGAGCTAGCCCGAAATTACTTCATCCAGGCTATCGCGCCGCGAGGGCTAAGAGAGCAAGTAATGCTGCAACGGCCAAAGACACTAGAAGTGGCGCTGGAGCTGGAGTTTGAAAGAGAGACAGTAGAGGGCTGGGCCATGAACAGCGAAGAGGGGAGAGCTGCCCCCGTGGCGAGAATGGCAGCAGGAAGCCCGATACAAGAAGAGCCAGCGTGGAAGACGGCGTTGACAGAGCAAGGCAACATGGTGAAAGAACTGTCCGAGTCAGTACAACAGCTAACAGAACAACTGCTCCGCAGAGCGACCCTGCAGCCCAACCCCGCTCGGCAGCCCACCCAGCGGAACAACAGCTGGGCCAGAGGGAGCATGATCTGCTGGGGATGTGGACGCCCCGGGCATCGGGAAGCAGACTGCCGCCGGAGAGCGTGGAACCAGAGAAATGGCACAGGGCCCATCCAGATGGGGCGAGACGGGTCTACGATGCCACAGTCCCCGTAGCCACGTCGTCGCAGGAAGGAGCCCACCGACAGCAACGGGGAGGTGGGTCTCCGCCGTGCCCCGAAGTAGACGACATCGCCGGAGCTGTCAACATGCAGAGCGGGCCGCGCGCGATTAACGGCTGCCATGTTCCAGTCTACCTACAGGGGAGATACTGCGCCGCCCTGGTGGACACGGGGTGTACGGCAACGCTGGTGAACGTCAACATGATGCCCGAGGGGATGCGCCTGGAGCAGCCAACAGCACAGCTGCTAAGAACAGTATCCGGTGAGTTGATGCCAATGAGGGGGAGGGGACACGTAATGATAACAGTGGGGGGACAGACAGTGGACTTTCCGGTGTGGGTGGTAGAAATGGCGGGGCCCTGCATCCTGGGGGAAGACTACTTAATGCTGAACAAATGCACAGTAGACCTAGGAAAAAGCACATTGACATTTGAAGGGGGGCCAGTAGTCCAGATGGGCCACCCTCCCACCGTTCCAGGGGAGCGGCCTAACGTTAACAACATCACCGTGTACCGCGTCACCATAGGGCAGGAGCCCCACCCAGCAGACCAAGCCCCTCCACAAAGCCACGCCCCTAGCCCACCTCCAAACACTTGCCCTCAGCCAGCGCAACAGGCAGAGGGGGAGAGAGAGAGGTTAGAGATGCTCAGGGGATTGCACCAACGCCAGAGCGAAGGGTTAGAACCCCAGCAGAGCGATGAACTGTGGAGGGTACTAGAGGAATATAAAGACATTTTCGCGATGTCGGACGATGAGCTAGGCTGTACCCACCTGGTAGAACACCAAATAGACACTGAAGGGGCGCAGCCCATCAGGTCGTATCCCCGTCAAGTCCCAGCAGCAAGAAGAGATATAGCGAACGAAGCTGTAGAGAACATGCTGAGGGCGGGGATCATCGAGCCGTCAGAGAGCCTATGGGCGTCGGGGGTAGTGTTGGTGAGGAAGAAAAATAGCGCAAAGATGCGATTCTGCGTGGACTATAGAGGGCTGAACAAGGTGACAAAAAAAGACGCATACCCGCTGCCCGTCATCGAGGAGCTGTTAGACATAGTGGGGGAGTCATCCTGGTTCTCATCCCTAGACCTCCGCAGTGGGTACTGGCAGGTGCCCCTCTGCTACGATGCCAAACCAAAGACCGCCTTCCGCACCGAGAGAGGACTGTGGCAGTTTCGACTACTCAGTTTCGGACTGTGCAACGCACCCGCAACGTTCGAGAGGTTAATGGAGAAACTGCTGGGGGACATTCCCCAAACCGAATGCGTCGTGTACTTAGATGACATATTGACACACGGGGGCTCGTTTCAGGCAGCGGTGGGGGCGTTACGAAAGGTCCTACAGAAGATAGCAGAGGCAGGTCTAAAGCTACACCCAGATAAGTGCCACTTCCTGAAGAGGAGGGTGGAGTTCTTGGGACATGGCATCGGCGCGGGGGGCATTCGCACTCTGGAGGAAAAAACACGGGCACTAGTAGAGTGGCCCACCCCCAGAGACAAAAGAGAACTCGAGAGCTTCGTAGGGTTAGCATCCTACTACAGGAAATTTTTGTAAAAGGATTTTCTGACATCGCAGAGCCACTGTTCCGGCTTAAAGAAAAGAACGCAGACTTCAACTGGACAGCAGAATGCCACCTAGCGTTCGAGGCCCTCAAGAAAGCGCTGACCGAGTCCCCAGTGCTTAGAGCACCAGACCCCGCACTGCCGTTCCTATTAGACACTGATGCCAGCAATGGGGGTATGGGGGCCGTGCTGTCCCAGGCAGGGCCTGAAGGAGAGCGGGTGGTGGCGTACTTTAGCAAGACGTTTGATAAGACAGAAAGAAACTGCGTCACCCGCCGGGAGCTCCTAGCCGTCGTAGAAGCACTAAGACACTTTAGATACTACCTCCTGGGACAGCCTCAGTTCACCATACGGACCGATCACTCAGCACTGCAGTGGTTATGGTCCTTCCGGGAGCCGGAGGGACAGGTGTGCCGCTGGTTAGAGAGAATGGCGGACTACAACTTCACCATAGAGCACAGAGCAGGGACACACCACGTCAATGCAGACGCCCTGTCACGACGACCCTGCACAGAAAGGGGGTGTGTGTACTGCGAGAAGAGAGAGGGGAGAGAGAGAGAGCTCCAAGAGGAAGCTAGAATAAGCCCTAACCACACGGGGGATGGACCAGTGTGCAAGACGCTGCGGATGGCAGAGGCAGCAGATTGGAGGGGCCACCAAGAAAACGACAGGGAGCTGTCGCCAGTACTGCAGTGGGTAGAAGAGGGCCAGAAGCCGCCCTGGGAGGAGGTGGCAGGGGCCACCGACACAACGAAAGGGCTGTGGGCAGGGTTCGACACCCTGAGATTGAGCAGCGGAGTGCTAATGAAGTCCTGGAAGGAGCCAGCGACAGGAGAAAATAAGTGGCGGAAAGTAGTGCCGACGACGCTGAGGGAGGAGGTGTGCAGGAGTTGCCATGGAACTGTAGGGGCTGGGCACTTTGGGGTAAGCAAAACCCTCCGTCGCATCAGACAAGGCTTTTATTGGGGGAGGATGGGGAGAGACGTACAGGACTTCTGTCGACGCTGCGACCTCTGCGCAGCGTACAAAGGCCCGTCTCGCGCCCTTAGTGTTACTATGTTAATTCTGTGTGGGAGGAGAATTAACACAGTAACACTAAGAGGAACATCTAGTTTAATCTTTGATTATTAAACTAGATGTTCCTCTTAGTGTTACGATTAATTCTGTTGGGTCTCATGGATTACTACTTTAATCTATTGTAAATAAAAAAAACACGCTTTTATTTTGAAGGCGAAATCACTCAACCGAAAGTGAAGTTGTAAGAAATTGTTGCTCATTTCATTTCACGGAAGAACAACCAAAAACAACGAATGACAGCGTTTTCATGTGATGACTGACAGCTAGTTTGAGTGAGGTCTGACAACTAGTCTGCAGCAGGATCGACAACGTTTTTGTGTGAGACGTGAGGAGTGATGCCTGACAGCTAGTTTGAGTGATAAGTGAGGCAGGAGGAATGACAGCGTTTTCGTGTGAGGACTGAAGGTGTTTCAGAGCACACTCGACGGTTTAATATAGGAGACATGACAACTGACAACGCTTAGACTGAGGAACGATATCCTATACTCTGACTGACGAGGATGCCCTAAAATGGTTGCCGTACACTAGGCATCTTGCGTGCTACGCACGCTTGATTCATAGGCTCGCCCGCTGCATGGCCTCACCTGTCCTGTAGCTCACCGAGCTGGCCCTGCAGCTCATGTACCGGCCCGCTCGGCTGCTGCATCGCCTTGCCTGCCGTATTGGCGTGCGTGCAATGTCTCCTTCGCTCTCTCCCTCAGTCTTTCCCCCTCTCCCCTCTCTCCCTCTCCCTCAGCCTCTCTCCCTCAGCCTCTCTCCCCTCTCTCCCTCTCCCTCAGTCTCTGTCCCCTCTCTCCCTCTCCCTCAGCCTCTCTCCCCTCTCTCCCTCTCCCTCAGTCTCTCCCCCTCTCCTCTCTCTCCCTCTCCCTCCTCTCTCTCCCTCTCCCTCCTCTCTCTCCCTCTCCCTCAGTCTCTCTCGTGAGCCTCAGACTGATGACATCACTGATGTCAGTGACATCATCACTGAACTATAGCCTCAGCCTTAAAGCAAATTTATACTGACTGCGGAGTGTCCGGTGTCCGCAGAGGCACATCCCTTTTAAATGCGGTAGCAGTGCAGTTTAACCTACATGTAGCGTATGTCCTGTCAGTTATTGTAGCCTATAGCAAACCCTGCAACAGGAAGTAAGCATGGCGGCAATTTAGAATGTTTATGTTGTCTGTCTTGTTGAAACCGTCCTATACAAGTATCAACGCTATGTGATAAACTTACCTCATCGAAGTTAGTATCTGTCTCCCTATGCTTTACAAAAACACTGAGCCAAGGCAGCTTGTTTAAGATGGGAGGAATTATTTTCCCACCGCCATCCCCACTCTTTCCTTTCACCTTTTTTTTGGCTTTCACAAATTTGTCTCGAAGGTTCTTCCACTTTTGTTTACAGATGTCAGGATCTGTTGACAAAACTACCAATTTCCCTCCAGGAATTATTAGTCATCTGTAGGTCTTTGTAGTCTCGGGTGGATGAATCGTACAAATTTCTGTATTTCTGGACTTCTTCTGCCAGGCGATGCTCAAACCCGTTCATTTTACACTGATTTCGCCGGTCACTTGGTCAGTTTGTGGAGGCTTCTTCCCTATACAAACCATAGCAAACATTAGCCAATCATAGCCTCGGAATTGACTGCACGAGCTCGCGGCGGGCTCCGCGGAGTTACATTTATTGAGAGGAGCGCGGAGCTCCATGCAGTCCCTCCGCAGAGCCTGTGCGGAGCGCCGCGCTCGCCGCACAGAGCCTCCGCTCCGCGAACACCGGACACTCTGCAGTTAGTATAAATCAGCCTTAGGGCAATCAGCTTTAGGGCAATTAGGGCAATTAATCTGCCCTAATTAAAAAATCTAGCTCCATTACACCCCCTGAAAGTTCACTTCAGAGTTCCTATTGACAGTGTGAATGCAAACAGAATAAAGCCTTGAAGGTATTCTCAGGGGAGCTCCCCATTGGTCAGTTTCTCTTTCTATCATAAGAAGCAGAAGCCTATAGAATAAGAATGAGAAGTGTCCGTGTGTGTGTGTGTGTGTCTGTGTGTCTGTGTGTCTGTGTGTGCGTGTGTGCGTGTGTGTGTGTGTGTGTGTGTGTGTGTGTGTGTGTGTGTGCGTGTGCGTGGTCATGGACCACTGAACCCCTAGGGGGGTCCGGGGGCATGCTCCCCTGGAAGAAAATTGTGTACAGTTTCAAGTAAAAATGGATCAAACTAGTGCACTTTGAGATCAAAATGAAGAGACTAGGGCCCCTATTCTCCCACAGGCCTTCGGCGCTAAAACGGGCCTTAAACGCAAAAAAACGTGCCTTGCGCCTGCCTCGGGAAGATATCAACATGGCTTTGCGCTGGCAAATGCGCTTTAGGCGGAATGGGCGTGGCGCTCTCCCTGAATGGGCGAGAATGGGCGTGTCGGCCTTAAATGCCGGCCTAATGATATCTTCCCAACTGGCGTAAATTTAGCGCTTTGCGCTTTTGAAAACCAGGCCTATTCAGTGTGCCAGTTGCGAGGAGCGCTCTTCTGCCTCTCCCCTGTCACCCTTCTCTGTCTCTCTCTGAAACCAGGCCTATTCAGTGCGCCAGTTGCGAGGAGCGCTCTTCTGCGTCTTCTCTGTCACCCTTCTCTCTCTCTCTCTGACTCCCTCGCTCAGACAGACACAACACACTTCTCATAGGAAAAAGAAGTTGTAAGTTCACTGCCTGGCATGTCCCAGCATGCATTGTGGTACTCCATTTCGCTACTAAATAGCAACCAAATGAGCCGAAATATATATAAAGGTAGATCTAAATAATGTGTAATGGTAACACAACCTGCAATTGTAGAACATTTCAATATTGGACCAAATAAAACATCGAAATGAAAACACCACCCTATGTGAAACATATATGTCCTCTTGGGCCTATATATATCCCTTGTCGATTTAACGTGATTTAGATAAGTGACAGCGGAACGCGCTTCTACTGTCATGTGCTATACTGTGATGTCCGCTCCAATAACTACTTCACATTTAGTTTTACAATAAAAACACATTTATGCAATGACTTTACATAATGTAGGATATATTTATGTGCATCATTCTACCTGCAGCAGGGGAGAGAAAACATATCTTTCTGGACAAACTTTCACCAATCTAATTAATCTCATCATATAGGGATAGGCTATATTTTTCTAGCTGATGCATTTAGAACATTCTTTTCACTTTGATCTTGCTATAGTGTAGCATATTTACATGCTTGCAGTATTTAAACTGCAGTTAGATTGGTTTGAGAAGCATAATAATATGGAATAATAGCCTATATATGGAGACAGACAGACGGGATGAAGGAAGGGGGGGGCAGAGGCTTGGCTTTGTCTGGTTTTACTGGATTTCTCCTAGAATTGGAGCTTAAAAGGCAAGCGTACTGCACTTCTCCAATGAGCGGACTGTGCATAATTTTACGCTTAAAAAGGCGTGGTTATAATGGTTGAGGCTGCGTGTAGCGCCGATACCAAGATAGCGAGTTGCGCTGGTCCACACCCACTAACTGCTCTAGGCGGCCTAGCGCTAGGCGGCCTAGCGCTAGGCCTTAAACGCAGTTTCTACGCCGATTGCAACGATAGGGCCCTAGATCTATGAAGAACTACACACATCAATATCTTCTTTACCGTTCTGTGGTTTTCCAGCGATGAAAAAACAATTGATTCCCTATATATACTATATATTCTGCATACAGGTTACTATATGGTAGAATTTATGCTTGCATAAATAATACCAAAATCACTTCAGGGGAGTTTCAAGTAAAGTAACATTTTGCTTTGTAGGCAAAACAAAAGTAAAATTACATCAAAAGGGAACTTCCTAACTTTGGTTGGAATAATATTCCGACAAGATAATAATATACTGTAAGCACTAAAGCAGGAGTTTGCAGTCAACTAGTTGAAATTATTATGTGGCAGTATTTGTGGGGGTCAAAATCTATGTAGGGTGTACCACCACAAATAGATCAGTGTATGGGAAACACTGACTATTAAATTGTGTGACTAGAAAGACACCAATAAATCTGAGAAAATTTTGAACAACAGCACTACAACGGTGGCATTACAAATGGTATTATGAAATTATTGTGGGGAAAAAACAAGAATGCCACTTTTTTTCATGAACTTTAAGCAGAAAATTAAAAAATAGTTTTAAAGCTAAAATAAATAATAAATAAAGATAATTTTAACATTGGCTCCACCATGGATTTGGACAGAAAAAAAAAAAAAAAAAAAAAAAAATTGCCTCTATTTTTTTTTGGGTGGGCTGAGACTATTGGCCTAGAACCGCCCCTGGGACCTACTATCTGATGTTTTGTCCCCCCAGAGTTTACCAGCAGAGGTCAGAGGTTCCCAGTGGTCAGTCTGCCCAGGAGCCTCAACCAGACCTGGACTCCATCTTTATGGTGTGGAAATGAACAAAAACACGTTTGACTTCACCAATGAGTCTTTCAGTCTATGATGGATCTGATGTTGTGTTCCATGATTTTAGTAAGAACATTTAATTCATTATGATTCTGTTCCAGCTGCTTGAGGAGAACATCATCACCTTTGTCAAGAAGGAGCTGAGAAGGTTCCAGAGGGTTCTGAGTCCTGATGCAGCAGAATGCTCAGAGAGTCAGAGGGAGGATGAGGAGGTGGTGGATGGTGAGGAGGAAGAGCAGAGGAGGAGCAGCAGAGAGGATTTTCTAAACATCACACTGCTCTTCCTGAGGAGCATGAAGCAGGAGGAGCTGGCTGACTCTCTGCAGCACAGTAAGAGGCTTTCAACAGCTTTAACATGATGGAGATGGGACAGGATGGAAACTGAGAGATGGATTTAAATCAACAGTTTCTCATTACCAGTGCGTCAAAATACATCAATTTGTCACGCCCCCCTCAATGTCATTATTGCAGAGGTGAAAGGCTATCTTTAACGTCATATTTGGGTGCGTACGTTCCTCCAGCACAGACACCAGCTCTCCTTGGTTCTTTATCGCCCTGCTCAGCAAAATAACCAGGAAGAGAGCCGAGCCCTGACTCTCTTCCTGGTTATTTGGTCGAGGAGGTCGGCCGTGACCGGCTGCAACTGGACACAGCTACCGGCTACTGCGCTACCGGCTACTGTGGCTACCGGCTACTGTGGCTACTGGTGGCCCGGCAACATTTCACGGGAGCCAAGGCTCGAATCCAGGGTAAATTTAGGCAAGCACAACAACTTGGTTGGGTTTAGGGAAGTACAATAACCTTAAGTTTAGGCAACAAAAGCAACTTGGTTGGAGTTATGATTCAGGTCAGGATTTGAAACCGGTCTCTCATGATGAGAAAGTTACAAACTGGTAACACTACAGGTCCGCCTCTCCAAGCACTTCTCCCTATAGCGTGACTTTGACCTACTTAAGCCTAGACTGTTATTACATTCAAGACCACTGGGGGTGTCCACGAGGTGACCTCCAGACGCTCTGGTGGTTCTTCTTCTGCATATTATGATGTGAAGGTACTCTTTCTCATTCGCAATAACGACACCAAGGGGCCGTGACAAATCAACACATTTTGATGTACTGGGAGTGAGAGCAGGTTGATTTAAATATATAAATCTAAATATTTATCAAACGAGACCAAATCAGTTTAAGATTAACTAATTATCTGCCATAGATGCAAGCTCTTCATCAGTCTGATGAAGAGCTTGATGCTCGAAATGTCACTTTAATCTTTTGCTGCTAACAAATCACTGTAAATGGAGCCCTCCAGTTTGCGAACTGTTTTTATAAATTTTTTGAAGATATACATTTACCAGGAAATGTTTACTCTTTGATGTTATTTGTTGTTTGTTATTTCAGAAACTCTTTCTGCCATCTGCCAACGTGAACTCAAATGTAATCTGAAGGAGCGGTTTCAGCGTGTGTTTGAAGGGATTGCTAAAGCAGGAAACCCAACTTTTCTGAATCAGATGTACACAGAGCATTACCTCACAGAGGGAGGGAGTGGAGAGGTCAATGATGAACATGAGGTCAGACAGATTGAAGCAGCATCCAGGAAACCAGCGAGACCAGAAACACCAATCAAATGTGAAGACATCTTTAAACCCTTACCTGGAAGAGACAAACCAACCAGAACATTGATGACAAAGGGAGTGGCTGGCATTGGGAAAACAGTCTTAACACAAAAGTTCACTCTGGACTGGGCTGAAGACAAAGCCAACCAGGATATACAGTTCACATTTCCATTCACTTTCCGAGAGCTGAATCTGCTGAAAGGGAAAAAGTTCAGCTTGGTGGAACTTCTTCATCGCTTCTTCCCTGAGACCAAAAAAGCAAGAATTTGCAGGTTTGACAAGTACCAGGTTGTGTTCATCTTTGACGGTCTGGATGAGTGTCGACTTCATCTAGATTTCAAGAACTACGAGATCCTGACTGATATTACAGAGTCAGTCTCAGTGGACGTGCTGCTGACAAACCTCATCAGGGGGAAACTGCTCCCCAAATCTCGCCTATGGATGACGACACGACCTGCAGCAGCCAATCAGATCCCTGCTGAGTCCGTTGACATGGTGACAGAGGTGAGAGGGTTTACTGACCCACAGAAGGAAGAGTACTTCAAGAAAAGATTCAGAGATGAGAAGCAGGCCAGCAGAATCATCTCCCACATCAAGACTTCACGAAGCCTCCACATCATGTGCCACATCCCGGTCTTCTGCTGGATCTCTGCAAATGTTCTGGAGTCTTTGATGAAAACCAGTAGGAGAGAAGACCTGCCCAAGACGCTGACTGAGATGTACATCCACTTCCTGGTTGTTCAGTCCAAACTACAGAACGTCAAGTATCATGGGAGAACTGAGGCAGCTCCACACTGGACGACAGAGAGCAGGGAGATGATTCTGTCCCTGGGAAAACTGGCTTTTGAGCAGCTGGAGAAAGGCAACCTGATCTTCTATGAAGCCGACCTGACAAAGTGTGGCATTGATATCACAACAGCTTCGGTGTACTCAGGAGTGTTCACACAGATCTTTAAAGAGGAGTGTGGGCTGTACCAGGACCAGGTATTCTGCTTTGTACATCTGAGCATTCAGGAGTTTCTGGCTGCTGTTTATGTCATGGTCTCATTTATCGACTCTGGCGTCAATCAGCTGTCAGAACCACAATCAACCTCCAGAGACAAATCTCAGGTAATTCACCTCTGCCAGAGTGCTGTGGACAAGGCCTTACAGAGCCCAAATGGACACCTGGACTTGTTCCTCCGCTTCCTCCTGGGTCTTTCACTGCAGACGAATCAGAGACTCCTGCAAGGCCTGCTGACACAGACAGGAAGTACCTCACGGCCCAATCAGGAAACAGTCCAGTACATCAAGGAGAAGATCAGGGACGTTCCTTCTGCAGAGAGAAGCATCAATCTGTTCCACTGCCTGAATGAGCTGAATGACCATTCTCTAGTGGAGGAGATCCAACAGTACCTGAGATCAGAAAGTCCCCACAAAAAGAAACCTTCCCCTGCTCAGTGGTCGGCTCTGGGCTTCATCTTACTGTCATCAGAAAAAGACCTGGCGGTGTTTGACCTGAAGAAATACTCTGCTTCAGAGGAGGCTCTTCTGAGGCTGCTGCCAGTTGTCAAAGCCTCCAATAAATCTGTGTAAGTGCAGCAAACTGGATAGATTAATATATGATGTGATAATATATTAATCTGTGATATATGATGTGATCTGTAAAACAGGATAGAAAAATAAATATTGTAATGTTCTTGTGTGTCTTCATCACTAATTCCTCTTCAGGCTGAGTGGCTGTCAGCTGTCAGAGAGAAGCTGTGAAGCTCTGGCCTCAGTTCTCAGCTCCCAGTCCTCTAGTCTGAAAGAGCTGGACCTGAGTAACAACGACTTGCATGATCCAGGTGTGAAGCTTCTCTCTGCTGGACTGAAGAGTCCACACTGCAGACTGGAAACTCTCAGGTCAGGATAACTGTTCAACAGACACATTACATTCTGCATTAGCCTATATGCACATTAATGTCTGTGAAAATACCTGAGCGAATGTTATTGACTTTAAAAATCCATACAGTAAGTTAGGCCTCCAGCTGTTTCAAGCAGTCTCACATAGATAGACAGAGACGCCATCGCTCCACAGACAGACAGACAGACAGACAGACAGACAGACAGACAAACAGACACTGCAATCTCTCCATATACAGACAGACATGCACCAGGTATCACTGCTGTATCTCGTTGGCTCATTTTTGGCAGTTTGTAAGCGAAAAATAAAATAGAATTACTGTAGTTTAAAAAAAAATCCATTGTTCTCAGGTGTGACAAGGCCCAAAATGATCACTGTAAGCAGAGTATTGATCACTATAAGTAAACTATTTAAACAGCATGTGTATAGGAATGATTCAGGACCAAGCTTTATGATCAATATAATCAGTTGATCACTATAACCGTGATCACTATAAGCGGATTCCACTGTAGTGAGTTTTCATTGAGAGTTGGGATCTCTCTTTCACAAAACCTGTGCAAAAGCTCGCAACACTCAAGAATAAACAGTCAATAAATTATTATTGCTGGGTGATGTTGCTGAAAATGTTATACACTTTTCGTATGAGCTGTTTTATCACAATATAAATTAATGTAAAATCACTATTCTGTCAATCGTTTTAAAGGGTTAATGTTTATCCTGAATATAAGTTTAAATATATCAGTCAACTTGTATTTAAAACACATCTTTATTGCTAGAATAAAAGTAAAAACACTAGATGTTCCTCAGTAGAGCTCAGAATTCCACCAACTCTCTGCAGCTGTCAGCATATCCAGATGTCAGATTTTGATTAAAAGTTAATTTGGAGGTTGTACTGGTCGGCTTCCAGGTGTGAGTGTGTGTGTGTGTGTGTGTGTGTGTGTGTGTGTGTGTGTGAAAGCTGCTTCTCCTCCTTCTAAATATGACCTTAACTCATTGAGTGCCAATGACGTCTAAAGACGTCAATTCAAATAGTAACGTAGAGTGCCAATGACGTCTAAAGACGTCAATTGCGTTTTTTGACGGTGGGACGTGGATCAAAGCCTGATGCATCTCCTGTGAAAGTTTGGGGGATTTTGAATGTGTATAAGCTATTTTACGGACCCATTAGGTGGCGACAGTGCTCTCCAGATTTGAGAAAGGTGAGGAAAAACAGCAGAAAAAGCCGTGATGAAACCATTCTCATGAGAATGGTTTGGCTTTTCGGTGTCGCGCTGGGAGCCGGCGCACAACGGCGGGGCGCTCCGAAAATAGACTCTGGGTGCAGCACACTTTAAAAAACGCGCAGCAGAAAGCCCAGAATCGGACGCAGCTTCATCCCAGCTCACAACCGAAACCCCAGAAACGAGCGAGCCCGATCCAGACTCCCCCGACGAGCGGCCGCCATCCGAACGTGGATCCGCAGGCAGCAGAGCGAGCAGAGCCACCAGAGACACACCCACGGAGGAGGAGTTTGCAGTTGAGGGGGGTGGGGGTGCTGTTATATTGAAGTAAATTACTGTTCAGATGTTTCAGGTCAGAAAATATTAGCTTCAGAGTCAGTGATTTGCTTGAAATGCTTCATTTCACAAAAGGCTGATTATCTCAGCTTCTAATTTGAAACGTCTGTTTTTGGTGAAAACAACCTATCTTCTCCGGCTGATAACTAAAGAACGGAAAATTATATCAATAAACTTTTTTTTGCTGATGATACAATAGAGTCTCATCGTTCTTTGTGCTTGTTCGGTGTTTACATAGTAATATCACACAATATTCTGTGGGCCTCGAGAAATCACTGAAAACGGTCTGAAACGGCTGGCACTGGGAGCATCCGTTTTCCAAAAGTGGCTGGCACTCAATGAGTTAATGCACAAATGCAGCAGAAACCAGCAGCACAGCAATGAGTGGACTGAAGTGCAGAGACAGAAACTCAGTAAGAGGTCTGGGTCATGAACAGTACAGTTGAGCCATCTAGTGGTGAACCAGGGCTATAGCAAGTAAACAGGGAAGAGCGAGCAACGTTCAAAAAGCATCAAATAACGGAAATGTCAAAAGAT
Organism: Poromitra crassiceps; assembly: GCF_964638095.1. Classification (NCBI taxonomy): domain Eukaryota; kingdom Metazoa; phylum Chordata; class Actinopteri; order Beryciformes; family Melamphaidae; genus Poromitra; species Poromitra crassiceps. The sequence goes on from NC_139626.1 coordinate 75,209,068, forward strand.
GAAAATTGTTCAGTCACAAGTCACAACTATCTGTTGGAGTGTGTGTGTGTGTGTGTGTGTGTGTGTGTGTGTGTGTGTGTGTGTGTGTGTGTGTGCTTGCAGGCTGTCAGGCTGTCTGCTCACAGAGGAAGGTTGTGCTTCTCTGGCCTCAGCTCTGAGCTCCAACCCCTCCCATCTGAAAGAGCTGGACCTGAGTAACAACGACTTGCATGATTCGGGCGTGAAGCTTCTTTCTGCTGGACTGGAGAGTCCACACTGCAGACTGGAAACTCTCAGGTCAGGATAACTGTTCAACAGACACATTAAATTCTGCATTAGCCTATATGCACATTAATGTCAGTGAAAATACCTGAGTGAATGTTAATGACTTTTAAAATCCATCGGCTACAGTAAGTTAGGTATCCAGTTACCCCGCTAGCTGGGCGCTTCTCGCTCATACTGAGCATTAGCGCCCGGCGAACGTCAACGCATTTCCCATCAAACAATATCAAACAATCGTGCCGCTCTCACGTCTAGGTATAAAAACCAAGCCTTACCTGAGCCAAAAACGTGACGTGAAGAGGCTATCAGATGCCCAACATCTTCTTCTTTTAATAACATATAGGTGCCTCTTCCAAATTGTTGCATAAAATCCACTTTTCTGTCTTTGAAAAACCGAAAATCATTAATCTGGAGCAACCCAGAACAATGACTCAGTTTACTCACTGTAGGCTATACTCACTAATGCCCCCCACACTTCCGAAATGGTATTGCACCTACATTTTCGGTTTTTCAAAGACAGAAAAGTGGATTTTATGCAACAATATGGAAGAGGCTACTATATGTTATTAAAAGAAGAGGATGTTGCGCATCGGATAGCGTCTTCACTTCACGTGTTTGGCTCAGGTACGGGTTGGCTTTCATACCTAGACGTGAGAGCGGCACAATTGTTTGATGGGAAATGCGTTGACGTTCGCCGGGTGCTAATGCTCAGTATGAGCGAGAAGCGCCCGGCTAGCGGGCTAAGGCCTCCAGTTGTTTCAAGCAGTCTCACATAGATAGACAGAGACACCGCCATCGCTCCACAGACAGACAGACAGACAGACAGACAGACAGACAGACAGACAGACAGACAGACAGACAGACAGACAGACATACAGACAGACAGACAGACAGACAGACAGACAGACAGACAGACAGACAGACACTGCAATCTCGCCATATACAGACAGACATGCACCAGGTATCACTGCTGTATCTCGTTGTCTAATTTTTGGCAGTTTGTAAGCAAAAAATAAAATAGAATTACTGTAGTTTAAAAAAAAATCCATTGTTCTCAGGTGTGACAAGGCCCAAAATGATCACTGTAAGCAGAGTATTGATCACTATAAGTAAACTATTTAAACAGCATGTGTATAGGAATGATTCAGGACCAAGCTTTATGATCAATATAATCAGTTGATCACTATAACCATGATCACTATAAGCGGATTCCACTGTAGTGAGTTTTCATTGAGAGTTGGGATCTCTCTTTCACAAAATCTGTGCAAAAGCTCGCAACACTCAAGAATAAACAGTCAATAAATGATTATTGCTGAGTGATGTTGCTGAAAATGTTATACACTTTTCGTATGAGCTGATGTAGTTTTATCAGGGGCGAATTTTCCACTGGGGAATGGGGGGACATGTCCCCCCCCACTTTTTAAACCTTGATTCTGTCCCCCCCCACTTTTTAAACTGAAAAAATCGTGGGTAAACTGAAAAAATCATGCTCAATACGCTACTGTTTGACCAGCCATCAAATTATGGCTGAGAATGTTAATTGAGTTGCTAATTATAAGCTATAGGCTACTCCAAAAGATTGACACGGATTTCCTCGTCTGAAAAACTGACCTCTCCAGACCCTGAATGCATTTCTAATGGTGCTCTGTATGGAAATTCCCCTTTCCAAGCCGTCCCTGAAACCAGCACTCACAGAGTTTGGCTTTTCTTAAGACTAAATAATGAAGTATCATCATCCAAATGTTTTAAAATGAGATATTCCTCTAAATCTGGCTAAAAACGTTAACACTTTTTTGCCAGCCCCTGCCCCTCTAACATTCTCTGCACGTCCCTGCTGCTGTATAAAGGGTTAGGTGATGAGAGGAAGTGAACATGGTAAGCAGTGAACATGGTTGAATTTAAAATAAAGCACACTAATAATAATAATAATGATAATAATAATACAACCAACGTGATTTCAATATGGCTCTGGCTTTCACATCAGTATTGTTCTATGCCTTGTTCATGTCACCTGCTTTCATATCAGAGCTCTGATGAGTTGGAGGAGGTGGTGTCTAAAAGTAGGGATGCACCGATATGAAATTTTTGGCCGATGCCGATAACCGATATTAACATTGCTGTTATGGCCGATAACCGATAATTACCGATGTCGATATGATCTGTATAAAACCACATTTCTACGATCATCACATTTTGTACATACTGAAAAACACATGTTAACACTGAATTTGAAAAAGTTATGCATTTCTTTATTTGGAAAACCTTTGGAAAAGCCCATAAATCATAGATTTACTGCATTATTTCATATCAATGTGAAGAATTTGGCTGATAATGATGACCGATATTAACATTGCAACATCTGACCGATACCGATATGACCGATATGTTAAAAAATGACTAACATCGGCCGATACCAATATGATTGCCGATATATCGTGCATCCCTATCTAAAAGGCATGTATTTAGTGATGTGTGTAGTTCTTCATAGATCTACCCTCTTAATCTTCCCCTCAGAGTGCACCAAATTGATGCATTTTACTTTAATATGTAAAAAAAATCTTTATTGCTAGAATAAAAGTAAAAACACTAGATGTTCCTCAGTAGAGCTCAGAATTCCACCAACTCTCTGCAGCTGTCAGCATATCCAGATGTCAGATTTTTATCAAAAGTTAATTTGGAGGTTGTACTGGTCAGCTTCCAGGTGTGAGTGTGTGTATGTGTGTGTGTGTGTGTGTGTCTCTGTGTGTGTGTGTGTGTGTGTGTGTGTGTGTGTGTGCGTGTGTGTGTGTGTGTGTGTGTGTGTGTGCGTGCGTGCGTGCGTGCGTGCGTGTGTGTGTGTGTGTGTGTGTGTGTATGTGTGTGTGTGTGTGTGTGTGTGTGTGTGTGTGTGTGTGTGAATGTGAACAGGGCGCTCCTGAAAAAGAGAGCATTGCTCTCAGTGAGACTCCTCCCCCTGTATAAATAAAGGTTACAAAAAACAGAAATAGTGGAGGGTTTGTCTCTTCTTCTGTCTGGTGATTGGTCATGAAGTTCGATGGTGTTACGTGAATCTGTTCAGACGTGTTTGCCTTTTTAACGCCTCACCAATCAGTGTGAAAAGTTAACTAAATTACTGCATCATCCCATAACCAATCTTTCCATAAAGTTTCATGCAAATGCATGAATACCTTTTGGAGTTATCCTGCTAACAGACAAACAGACGGGTGAAAACAAAACCCCGTCCAATTTCCTTAGTGCAGGTACAAATAAATGAAACAAACAAGCGGGAGTTAATTGTTTTTCAGTCTCTCTTTGTTTTGTTTTTGCTCTGTAGCCTTATATGATCTTTGAATAAGAATAACAAAACAAAGCAGTGAAAGCTGCTTCTCCTCCTTCTAAATATGACCTTAATGCACAAACGCAGCAGAAACCAGCAGCACAGCAATGAGTGGACTGAAGTGCAGAGACAGAAACTCAGCAAGAGGTCTGGGTCATGAACAGTACAGTGGAGCCATCTAGTGGTGAACCGGGGCTATAGCAAGTAAACAGGGAAGCGCGAGCAACGCTCAAAAAGCATCAAATAACGGAAATGTCAAAAGATGAAAATTGTTCAGTCACAAGTCACAACTATCTGTTGGAGTGTGTGTGTGTGTGTGTGTGTGTGTGTGTGTGTGTGTGTGTGTGTGTGTGCTTGCAGGCTGTCAGGCTGTCTGCTCACAGAGGAAGGCTGTGCTTCTCTGGCCTCAGCTCTGAGCTCCAACCCCTCCCATCTGAAAGAGCTGGACCTGAGTAACAACGACTTGCATGATTCGGGTGTGAAGCTTCTCTCTGCTGGACTGGAGAGTCCACACTGCAGACTGGAAACTCTCAGGTCAGGATAACTGTTCAACAGACACATTAAATTCTGCATTAGCCTATATGCACATTAACACATTCACTGCCAGCCTTTTTTTTTTTACTGTAGGTAGGTTCTGCCAGAGGGTTTTTTTGAGGATTCTGGCTCATTTTACAAGAGCCGAGGATTATTTTCTGCTTGGACTTTGTGAACACAAAGTTCACAAAAGTACTAATAGAATGTGTGCTTTCTCTGTCTAAAAGAGTTAGTTTGTAGAGTTAGTAGTTATGTAGATATTAGCTGTTGAGTACAGCATGGTTTCAGTGTCTGAGACTGAAAGCTGAGATAATCGCAGTTTTGTGAAATTCAATCAAACAGGCAGAACAGTCACTTTAACCATTTATTTTTGGCATCAGTGAGAGATCAGACATCTAAACAATATAGTTCTGAACGCCCTCTCCTTCAAACTCCTCCCTCCATCGGCGTGTCTGGTGGCTTTCAGCAGCGTTTGTCACAAGCGAGTGTTCTGCTGCTGCTGCTGCTGCTGCGAGTTTGAGCAGCCTCCCTCCCTGGCAGCGAGTGTGGATAGGGCTCACTCGTTTCTTGGGTTTGAGAGCTTTGATGAAGCTTTGTGCGATTCTAGGCTTTATGCTGCGTGTTTCAAAGTGTGTTTTCCACCCAGTCTATTTTTGGAATCCCCCACCGCCAGGTCCCAGCGCGATAATGCGCGAAAGTGAAAGCGTTTTCGCCAATCCATTTTACAGTAGAGAATGGTTTCCTCGCGCGTTCCCCTACAGTTTTGGCTCTGCCTTTTCTAGTGTGGAGAGCACTGTCGCCACTTAGTGGTTCCGTGGAATGGGTTGTACACGTTCGCTGTCTCCAATATTTTTATAGGAGACGTGGGGAGCGTTGATCCACGTCCCACCGTCAAATTTTTTTATTTTTTTTTAAAGCCGAGATATCTCGTCATTGGCAGTGAACCGTTGGATTCTGTAAGCCGAGATATCTCGTCAATGGCAGTGAACGTGTTAATATCAGTGAAAATACCTGAGTGAATGTTATTGACTTTTAAAATCCCTCGGCTACAGTAAGTTAGGTCTCCAGTTACCCCGCTAGCTGGGCGCTTCTCGCTCATACTGAGCATTAGCGCCCGGCGAACGTCAACGCATTTCCCATCAAACAATATCAAACAATCGTGCCGCTCTCACGTCTAGGTATAAAAACCAAGCCTTACCTGAGCCAAAAACGTGACGTGAAGAGGCTATCAGATGCCCAACATCTTCTTCTTTTAATAACATATAGGTGCCTCTTCCAAATTGTTGCATAAAATCCACTTTTCTGTCTTTGAAAAACCGAAAATCATTCATCTGGAGCAACCCAGAACAACGACTCAGTTTACTCACTGTATATTCACTAATGCCCCCCACACTTCCGAAATGGTATTGCACCTACATTTTCGGTTTTTCAAAGACAGAAAAGTGGATTTTATGCAACAATTTGGAAGAGGCTACTATATGTTATTAAAAGAAGAGGATGTTGCGCATCGGATAGCGTCTTCACTTCACGTGTTTGGCTCAGGTAAGGGTTGGCTTTCATACCTAGACGTGAGAGCGGCACAATTGTTTGATGGGAAATGCGTTGACATTCGCCGGGTGCTAATGCTCAGTATGAGCGAGAAGCGCCCGGCTAGCGGGCTAAGGCCTCCAGTTGTTTCAAGCAGTCTCACATAGATAGACAGAGACACCGCCATCGCTCCACAGACAGACAGACAGACAGACAGACAGACAGACAGACAGACAGACAGACAGACAGACAGACAGACAGACAAACAGACAGACAGACAAACAGACAGACAGACAGACAGACAGACAAACATACAGACAGACAGACAGACAGACAGACAGACAGACAGACAAACAGACACTGCAATCTCTCCATATACAGACAGACATGCACCAGGTATCACTGCTGTATCTCGTTGGCTCATTTTTGGCAGTTTGTAAGCGAAAAATAAAATAGAATTACTGTAGTTTAAAAAAAAATCCATTGTTCTCAGGTGTGACAAGGCCCAAAATGATCACTGTAAGCAGAGTATTGATCACTATAAGTAAACTATTTAAACAGCATGTGTATAGGAATGATTCAGGACCAAGCTTTATGATCAATATAAGCAGTTGATCACTATAACCGTGATCACTATAAGCGGATTCCACTGTAGTGAGTTTTCATTGAGAGTTGGGATCTCTCTTTCACAAAACCTGTGCAAAAGCTCGCAACACTCAAGAATAAACAGTCAATAAATGATTATTGCTGAGTGATGTTGCTGAAAATGTTATACACTTTTCGTATGAGCTGATGTAGTTTTATCAGCGGCGAATTTTCCACTGGGGACAGGGGGGACATGTCCCCCCCACTTTTTAAACTGAAAAAATCGTGGGTAAACTGAAAAAATCATGCTCAATACGCTACTGTTTGACCAGCCATCAAATTATGGCTGAGAATGTTAATTGAGTTGCTAATTATAAGCTATAGGCTACTCCAAAAGATTGCCACGGATTTCCTCCTCTGAAAAACTAACCTCTCCAGACCCTGAATGCATTTCTAATGCCGCTCTGTATGGAAATTACCCTTTCCAAGCCGTCCCTGAAACCAGCACTCACAGAGTTTGGCTTTTCTTAAGACTAAATAATGAAGTATCATCATCCAAATGTTTTAAAATGAGATATTCCTCTAAATCTGGCTAAAAACGTTAACACTTTTTTGCCAGCCCCTGCCCCTCTAACATTCTCTGCACGTCCCTGCTGCTGTATAAAGGGTTAGGTGATGAGAGGAAGTGAACATGGTAAGCAGTGAACATGGTTGAATTTAAAATAAAGCACACTAATAATAATAATAATGATAATAATAATACAACCAACGTGATTTCAATATGGCTCTGGCTTTCACATCAGTATTGTTCTATGCCTTGTTCATGTCACCTGCTTTCATATCAGAGCTCTGATGAGTTGGAGGAGGTGGTGTCTAAAAGTAGGGATGCACCGATATGAAAATTTTGGCCGATCCCGATAACCGATATTAAGATTGCTGTTATGGCCAATAACCGATATTTACCGATGCCATTTTTACGATCATCACATTTTGTACATACTGAAAAACACATGTTAACACTGAATTTGAAAAAGTTATGCATTTCTTTATTTGGAAAACCTTTGGAAAAGCCCATAAATCATAGATTTACTGCATTATTTCATATCAATGTGAAGAATTTGGCTGATAATGATAACCGATATTAACATTGCAACATCTGACCGATACCGATATGACCGATATGTTAAAAAATGACTAACATCGGCCGATACCGATATGATTGCCGATATATCGTGCATCCCTATCTAAAAGGCATGTATTTAGTGATGTGTGTAGTTCTTCATAGATCTAGCCTCTTAACACGTTCACTGCCAATGATGTGTTAACACGTCAAAAAAAATCCAACGGTTGACTGCCAATGACGTGTTAACACGTCAAAAAAAAATATATTTTTTTTGACCGTGGGATGTGCATCTAACCCTTTTACATCTCTTATATAAATATTGGAGCCACGGAACGTGTACAACCCATTCCACCGACCCACTAAGTGGCGACAGTGCTCTCCAGACTAGAGGAAGGCAAGCAAAAAGCAGTGTGAGGAAGCCATTCTCATGAAAATGGATTGGCGAAAACGCTTTCGCTTTCGCGCTTGGGAGCTGGCGGTGCGGGATTGCAAATTTGCATAATAGATTACGGGTGGAACACACTTTGAAACACGCAGCATAAATAAGACCAGAATCGCAAAAGCTTCATCAAAGCTCTCAACCCAAACCCCAAGAAACGAGCGAGCCCATCCAGACTTGCCCAGCGGCCGCCAGCAAACAGGAGCAGCAGCAAAGCAGCAGCAGAAACGAGCTTGTGACACGCCCGCTGCAGCCAAGAAGAACACACACGGAGGGAGGAGTTTGAAGGAGAGGGGTGTTTCCTGCTGTTATGGAGGAAATTACTGTTCAAAACTATTGTTTAGATGTCTGACGTCTTACTGATGCCAAAAATGAATGGTTAAAGTGACTGTTCTATCGAATTTCACAAAAAGCTATTTATCTCAGCTTAAATTTTCAGATGCTGAAACCATGCTGTATTCAAGTGCTAATGCCTACATAACTACTAACTCTACAAACTAACTCTTTTAGACAGAGAAAGCACACATTCTATTAGTTCTTTTGAGATATTTTGTGTTCACAAAATCTTAGCAGAAAATAATCCTCGGGTCTTGAAAGATGAGCCAGAATCCTCATAAAAAACCTCTGGCAGAAGCTACCTACAGTAAAAAAAAAAAACGGCTGGCAGTGAATGTGTTAATCTTCCCCTCACAGTGCACCAAATTGATGCATTTTACTTTAATATGTAAAACAAAATCTTTATTGCTAGAATAAAAGTAAAAACACTAGATGTTCCTCAGTAGAGCTCAGAATTCCACCAACTCTCTGCAGCTGTCAGCATATCCAGATGTCAGATTTTTATCCAAAGTTAATTTTGAGGTTGTACTGGTCAGCTTCCAGGTGTGAATTTGTGTGTGTGTGTGTGTGTGTGTGTGTGTGTGCGTGTGTGTGTGTGTGTGCGTGTGCGCGCGTGCGTGCGTGCGTGCATGTGTGTAGGTTTGTGTGTGTGTGTATGTGTGTGTGCGCGCGTGCGTGTGTGTGTAGGTGTGTGTGTGTGTGTATGTGTGTGTGTGTGTGTGTGTGTGTGTGTGTGTGTGTGTATTGAAAAGCAGCGCTCCTGTTTTCCGCAACTGAATCAAAGTAAAACTACAGTGGAGGAAGTGATGAAATGTTGAAGTACTGTAAATCGTCATGACAGCAAAGACGAGCAAAACAGTATAAACTATAAATGCAACTGTGTGTGTGTGTGTGTGTGTGTGTGTGTGTGTGTGTGTGTGTGTGCGTGTGCGTGCGTGCGTGCGTGCGTGCGTGCGTGTGTGTGTGCGCGCGTGCGTGCGTGCGTGCGTGCAGGCTGTCAGGCTGTCTGCTCACAGAGGAAGGCTGTGCTTCTCTGGCCTCAGCTCTGAGCTCCAACCCCTCCCATCTGAGAGAGCTGGACCTGAGCTACAATCATCCAGGAGCCTCAGGAGAGAATTTGCTTTCTGCTGGACAGTGGAGACTCAGGTATGGAGAGGCAACGTCTGCTAGAAGGCTGAGAGTCACACACATGTTCTCTGTCACACTGCAAAGCTCATGCAGGAATACAGTTCAATGGAGCATATGAGAGGAAATCCTTCATAATGAAGGTTATTAATAAATGTCCATGTTGTTTCCATTATCAAAGAGAATGTGCTGATCTGACTTTGTTTATTCCTCCAGTGTGGACCATGGTGGAGTGCAGAGGCTGAAACCAGTTCCGAGGAGATGTAAGTGTGTATTTAGTTTGATTCATGAAAACAAAGCAACACATTCAACTAGTGAGATAGAAAGTCCATCTATGGCACAGTCTGTGACGTCCATTCATTCTGATCCTACTGTGAATCAGGGTGATGGCTGACATCATGCCTTTTAATCAACATATTTGAAAAGGAGGTGAAATGACTGAGGCAAAGTGTGCTGTGTTCTGACCAGTCCATCTCAGATGAGCTCGGGCACGTTTCTGGATGTGGTTGATATATGGCTTCACTTTGCATGGTAGAGTCTTAACTTACATTAAGATGCAGCGAGGAACTGTGTTAACTGACTGCTTTTCCCAAGTGTTCCAGAGACCATGTGGGAATATCCATGACAGAATAATGTTGGTTTTTAATGCAGTGTCGCCTGAGGGGTCAAAGGTCACGGGCATTCAATGTTGGTTTCAGCCTTGCCCCTTACGTGCAGATTTCTCCAGATTCTGACCTGACCTCCTACTTCCTGCTTCAGCACTGTACCAGAGATTTTCATCTGCCATTTATTTTCCATAGACATTTCGTAAAATGCTTATAAAAATAGTTTGACTTCGCCAAACCAAACGGTTCAGATATATTTAGAAACAGGAGAGACCACATAACATTTCACTCGGACCAAAACGTAAAAAAAAGTTGCGGATTTAAAGAAAATATTTTTTCTGTGTAGTTTTTTAAAGTTCTGGTCAGAGTGAAATGTTCTATGGTCTCTCCCGATTCTAAATATAGCTGAACCATTTGGTTTGGTGAAGTTAAACTATTTTTATAAGCATTTTACGAAATGTCTATGGGAAAATAAATGGCAGATCAAAATCTCTGGTACAGTGCTGAAGCAGGAAGTAGGCGGTCACTTTGCCTCTCTAGTAACCTGTTTACCTGTGGAATGTTCCAAACAGGTGTTTTTGAGCATTCCTCGACTTTCCCAGTCTTTTGTTGCTTCTGTAACCCAGGTTTAAACTACATTTCCCATAGTCCCATACTTCCTATAAGTATAACATCCGGGTCGCGGGTTCACAAGTGTAACCCAGGTTTAAACTACATTTCCCAGAGTCCCATACTTCCTATAAGTATGACAGCCGGGTCGCGCGTTCACACTCTCTTCCCTCTTCCTACTGGGGCTGGTTGGTGTGGCATGTGGCGTGTGGCAGAGCTCGGGCGGCGGCGGCCCTTTTCATCTATTCATGCACATTATACTCCTACATTCAGCGGTGAGTCATTATGTTGTATATTGTTGCATGTGTTGAGGTTGACGAACCATTGCCCAAATCTGTGGTTCTCCTTTTACTCAAACAGAGCCTTAGCTCTTAACAGCTAATTGCAGTTAGCCACAATTAGCTTAGCCTTTACAGACAAAGGAATGGGCCAATGTAATGGCACTGTGGCTATGAAGCTGTAAATGTTTGAATGTCTAACCTTTTTGAGGGCTTTTACTTTTAGCTCTGAATTGTTTAACCATGATGCACTGATACTATTTTGATTAAATGCTATTGTACTTTGCATTTGTATTTAACTGAAGGTAATTTAATTTAAGATGCTATTATGTATCCTTGTTTATTTGTTTGGTTGTTTAAAACAAATTGTTTATTGTTTTGAATGGAATATATTTTGAATGAAAAGAAATGTTGTACAACTTAGAATTAAACTGATTAGTGATTATTATTCTGTGACCTTTATAGGTCAGGTTTTTGTCTTCCTGGTTAGATGGTCCGGTCCATGACCACAGACCTCAACCAGGACAGGATTGGATCTTGGATTCGTCTACGCTTGGATTGGATTGCTCAAACTCAATGATGGCGAGCTAACCCTAAACCGAACCAGAACTGTGAACTAAAACTTGAACTCCCACAGTGTGGTAGGACCTAGGACAGACTGACTCTCTCTCCCTCCCTTCCCACTTGGAATAGTGAATACTAAATGAACTACTGGAACTGAATTGATTGATTAGGCCTAAAGTTATGTTTGTTACTTTCTTTAATTTCTTTTTTCAATACAAACGTTTATCTGCAATCTACCACTTGTGTCGTGTCCTAACATTTTTGGTATTTACACACACACTGGGCTCCCTGAGTTGAACCTGTCTTCTGTGAAATCTATCTAGCTCTGAATATACTATTGAATATACTAGTCAAGTGTTATAGAGCACTTGTTACATAAATGGCGAGCTAGCCAGGAGCCCATTAAGTGTGAATGCCATTATATGTTAATGTTTGATCAGTGTTGTATATCATTTTTGACTATCACTTTTGATTAAGATAAATTAAGAGATGGAATTTATTCAGGTGTCTGGAGTTGATGTTTCACGTTCTGTGATCATTAGTGGTGCTACTTATACAGACACTGACGACGAAATTTATGATTGTTTAAAGAGATATGGGTCTATAAAAACAGTAGTTTCAGTTGATGATTCCACAAGTCCATATTACAAAAACCTGGTCATTGAATTCGCAGAATCAAGTTCTTTTGTGGCTTTAGCGCCACTGCTACCATATAAATATGTTTCAAAAGCCGTGCCAGATGTGCAGTTTCATGTAAAAGCACTCGCGAATGAATACGCAGCTTCATTTGGTAGTAGCTACACCGCAACCTACTTAAATGAACTAAAGAAACTAGCAACCCAAACTGGCAAGCCATTTCTAGAAGTTTTGAAAGACATGATGAGCCAACTTGGTGAAGAAATAGGAAATGGGGAGGATGAGCTATCATCAGATCAACAACCTGAATCATCAGGTACGGAGGCTGCTGCTGATGAGCAGCGGGGGACACTGCCTCCAACAACTCACAGAATTTCTCTCTCAGGAAATGAGCTAAATCCACCTGAAATACAAAAAATAGTTGTTGAACATATTGTGAAAAAGGAAGATATCAGCTCTCACTTACTCTCTCCTCTTGGACTTCGTGCTTTTTCTGGGAAGTGTCCTAAACCCAGTAATGAAGTTGATTATGACACCTGGCGCTCTCATGTAGAATTACTACTTGCTGATCCTAGTCTGTCTCCTCTACATGTCAGCAGGCGACTTCTGGAGAGTCTGTTGTCCCCTGCAGCTGATGTGGTGAAAGGTCTGGGCGCTAATGCTTTTCCTGCCATCTACCTAAAGGTTCTTGATTCAGCCTTTGCCACTGTCCAGGATGGAGAGGAGCTCTTTGCTCAATTCTTGAATTTACTCCAGGACTCAGGTGAAAGGCCCTCTGCCTACCTGCAGCGACTGCAACTCACTTTGAACTCTGTTGTGAAGAGGGGAGGCATCCCTACAAGTGAAACAGACAAACACCTCATTAAACAATTCTGCCGTGGATGTTGGGATAACAGTCATAACAAACTTACAACTTGAACAAAAGAAAGACAATCCTCCATCCTTTTCAGAGCTCTTACTCTTGTTGCGCACAGAGGAAGACAGACAACTTGCTAAAGAGCCGCATGAAGAAGCACATCAGCTCTTCCAAGCAACGAGTCTCCTTGAATTCACAAAGCACTTGTGCTTGTGCTGCAACAGAGCATGACAGCAGGGCAATTGATGACCTCAGGAAACAAATGAACAAGATGCAGAGCCAGCTAGCAACTTTAATTTCTCAGAAGACACAACAGTCGCCACCAAAGCATGAGCCATACCAAGGTACTGCCGCAAAGTCTAGAGCTGCCACGCCACAACGCTCAACTAGACCTAAACCTTGGTATTGTTTTAAATGTGGCGAGGACGGTCACATGATCACAGCATGCACCAATGCAGCCAACTCAGATCTGGTGATGACAAAACGGAAGGAGCTACAACAAAAACAACAGATGTGGGACATGAAAAACACTTCACTTAACTCGTCAAACTAAATGCAGTCTCTGCTGAGGGACAGCCAGGGGCTGCAGTAACTCAATGTCCCCTAACATGTTCTCCACCACAATCTACTTTTCATCGCTTACCAAAAGGGCTGATTGGCACAAAAAGCACAGCAGAAGTGAATATAAAAGGAACACGGTTCAATTGTCTGTTAGACACCGGTTCACAGGTGACTACAGTTCCCTACTCTTTTTACTGTAGTCATCTATCTGATCAAGAAATCAGACCCTTAACTAATCTTCTTGAAGTGGAGGGGGCTAATGGTCAAGCTGTGCCTTACATGGGCTACATTCAACTTGATGTCACTTTTCCACCTGAATTCCTTGGTACATCAGTAGATGTCCATACTCTTGCATTAGTGGTACCAGATATCAAAACGTCTCAGTCTGTGCTTATTGGCACCAACACACTAGATGTCCTTTATGAAACCTACATGGAAGGAAACCCATCAGTTGATCAGCTACTCCCCCATCTTCCCCATGGATACAGAGCAGTGCTGAAGGTCCTTGAACTCCGACATAAACAGTCAACTGATGGTTATCATGGCATTATCAGAATGTATGGGAAAAATCCACAAGTTATTCCAGCAGGAAGAACAGTTGTTTTGGACGGAATTGACACTACTCGCTCTTTGCACTCAGAGAAATCTGTCATTGTTGAGCATCCATCTTCTTTTTCCTTGCCTGGTGGGTTGATCGTTCAATCATGTCTTATTGATCGTCCCAGATCTCAGCCTGGCCATGTGGCTGTTGTTATAGGCAATGAATCTGATCATGATGTCATCATCCCTGCCAGATTTGCTATTGCAATAAACATTCCAAAGGTACCTTCTAACATGGTCCCTACCCCTGCAGAGGAAGTGGCTGAACCTATTGTTGAGAGCTTATCTGACTTGTCTGAACCACCCGACAGCTCCGAAAGTTTAGACTTAACTGATACAACTGGCAGCCCTGAAAGGTCAAACTCACCTGATATCGCTGAAAGTCCACACTTAGCTGGAGATGACACTGCAGCCACTGAGGCTGCTGAAGAAAAGATAAATGCTCCCACGTCTTCTGACAATGATGATGTACTCTCTATGAGACGTTCGAATAGAACCAGAAAACCTCCAGAGAGACTCCAGTATATAAAACCTGGACAGTCTTTTGAATACTATCCAGTCACTGTTTCAAGGCTTAACCACTGTGTTTACATATGCTCTAACCGACCCCGAAGTTCTTAAATGTGTCACACCACAGCCAACTATTGACACCCAACCAGCTCCATGTAACGGGACGTACATGAATTCAGGGGGGGAAAGTGTAACCCAGGTTTAAACTACATTTCCCATAGTCCCATACTTCCTATAAGTATAACATCCGGGTCGCGGGTTCACAAGTGTAACCCAGGTTTAAACTACATTTCCCAGAGTCCCATACTTTCTATAAGTATGACAGCCGGGTCGCGGGTTCACACTCTCTTCCCTCTTCCTACTGGGGCTGGTTGGTGTGGCATGTGGCGTGTGGCAGAGCTCGGGCGGCGGCGGCCCTTTTCATCTATTCATGCACATTATACTCCTACATTCAGCGGTGAGTCATTATGTTGTATATTGTTGCATGTGTTGAGGTTGACGAACCATTGCCCAAATCTGTGGTTCTCCTTTTACTCAAACAGAGCCTTAGCTCTTAACAGCTAATTGCAGTTAGCCACAATTAGCTTAGCCTTTACAGACAAAGGAATGGGCCAATGTAATGGCACTGTGGCTATGAAGCTGTAAATGTTTGAATGTCTAACCTTTTTGAGGGCTTTTACTTTTAGCTCTGAATTGTTTAACCATGATGCACTGATACTATTTTGATTAAATGCTATTGTACTTTGCATTTGTAATTAACTGAAGGTAATTTAATTTAAGATGCTATTATGTATCCTTGTTTATTTGTTTGGTTGTTTAAAACAAATTGTTTATTGTTTTGAATGGAATATATTTTGAATGAAAAGAAATGTTGTACAACTTAGAATTAAACTGATTAGTGATTATTATTCTGTGACCTTTATAGGTCAGGTTTTTGTCTTCCTGGTTAGATGGTCCGGTCCATGACCACGGACCTCAACCAGGACAGGATTGGATCTTGGAGTCGTCTACGCTTTGATTGGATTGGATTTCTCAAACTCAATGATGGCGAGCTAACCCTAAACCGAACCAGAACTGTGAACTAAAACTTGAACTCCCACAGTGTGGTAGGACCTAGGACAGACTGACTCTCTCTCCCTCCCTTCCCACTTGGAATAGTGAATACTAAATGAACTACTGGAACTGAATTGATTGATTAGGCCTAAAGTTATGTTTGTTACTTTCTTTAATTTCTTTTTTCAATACAAACGTTTATCTGCAATCTACCACTTGTGTCGTGTCCTAACATTTTTGGTATTTACACACACACTGGGCTCCCTGAGTTGAACCTGTCTTCTGTGAAATCTATCTAGCTCTGAATATACTATTGAATATACTAGTCAAGTGTTATAGAGCACTTGTTACACTTCTGTTCCAACTTTTGTAAAAGGTTTTGCTGGCATCATATTCAGAATATGAACATTGTATGATGTGAAACACAATATTGAGCCAGGCTGGACTGGAAGTTGATCAGGTAAAACATTCAATATATTTGTACTTTATTAAATTGAATATAGGTGGAAAAGGATTAGCAAATGATCACATTCTGTTTTTATTTAAGTTCTACACAGCGTCCCAACTTTTTCTGAATTGAGGTTGTAATTTCAAATACATTTGTCATTCTGAAATGTCCCATTGTTTGTGTTAAAGGATTTTTTTTTGTCTAAATGTGAACACAAATAAAGGGAATTAAAATGTGTCTCAAGGGTGTGGAGTGTGACTTTAAGAATAAAATACATTAGTTTTCTACAGGGGAGTGGTGCTGGCCCAAACAACAGTACAAGTTAAAAAACAAAGGGATTTATTACTAAAATACAAGTTAAAAACGTGCCTATTTAAAAGAGTCCAGCGTCCATAAGAGTTTAATGTCCAGTGTCCACTGCAGCCAAGAGTAGTGACTGTTTTGTCTCCAACAGCAGGCTGTCTTGCTGCCTCCTGGCGCCTCCAAGTGGCAAAGAAGTGCATTACAGAACAGACTTTAATGTCTTGCTTTCTCAGTGTATGGAGTTCATATGGAGTAGGGTAGAATAACCAGCTAAATGTAACACTGATTTAGGGAGGAGCCAAATTAAATTCATTATATAAATGCATTGCAACCTAAATCAAACCAACAGGATGCAAACAAAGCAAAAAGCCAAATGAAAGAATCAACAGTCATTAAAGTAGAGCTGAACCCAATAATGACTTTTCTTTTCTTTTAGTTCAAATACCTGGGTATGCAGTGCACCTATTTAATAATGTATGCAAAACATATCACAACAATCTAATTTCTTTAGTTTTTCACACTTTTTCACATCAAAAGATCGTTTTTCAAGATTTCATTGATAACAGTAATTTACAGTTTGCTGACATCACCCAGTACTATCAAATTTCTACCCCATTTCAACCAATCATATCACGACATGCAGCTAACTTGGCCAATTGTGGTTGTCAGGGGTCTCCCCTCGGAGATTCCAGGCGGGCGGGCAGCACCCATTCATTAGATTGTCCGCTCCCTCCGCACGAAGCAGCTGGCTGCCTGGTACTCCGCGGATCCCACTCGCGTAGCACGACAACACGCTGAATCCCACTCGATTTGGGGGTGGAACACGCCATGATTGGCCAAAGCCCAATCCAGTCCCCAGAATTGTCAAATAAAATCATCGACGTGATACTATGACCCGCCTCTCAACCTGTCATCTTAGACAAACTATGTTTTCAGTCTGAAACGGACTCATTATGCACGTGACGAACAGGTTCAGTTCGACTTTAAGGGCTCTTCCCTTCAGCTCCAGTCTGTTGTCCTGATGCCAGGTTTTAGAGTTAGCCTCTTCCCTTCAGCTCCAGTCTGTTGTTCTGATGCCAGGTTTTAGAGTTAGCCTCTTCCCTTCAGCTCAAGTCTGTTGTCCTGATGCCAGGTTTTGGAGTTAGCCTCTTCCCTTCATCTCCAGTCTGTTGTCCTGATGCCAGGTTTTGGAGTTAGCCTCTTCCCTTCAGCTCCAGTCTGTTGTCCTGATGCCAGGTTTTAGAGTTAGCCTCTTCTCTTCAGCTCCAGTCTGTTGTCCTGATGCCAGGTTTTAGAGTTAGCCTCTTCCCTTCAGCTCCAGTCTGTTGTCTTGATGCCAGGTTTTGGAGTTAGCCTCTTCCCTTCAGCTCCAGTCTGTTGTCCTGATGCCATGTTTTAGAGTTAGCCTCTTCCCTTCAGCTCCAGTCTGTTGTCCTGATGCCAGGTTTTGGAGTTAGCCTCTTCCCTTCAGCTCCAGTCTGTTGTCTTGATGCCAGGTTTTAGAGTTAGCCTCTTCTCTTCAGCTCCAGTCTGTTGTTCTGATGCCAGGTTTTGGAGTTAGCCTCTTCCCTTCAGCTCCAGTCCGTTGTCCTGATGCCAGGTTTTAGAGTTAGCTGTACTGTGGCTCGTTATGTGGACCTGTATCACCTCCTCATGGAGCCACACACACACTGATGAATCAACATGAATCTAGACTTCACTGAAGGAGGCGTGAAGCCACTCCTCCACTCTCCCACCATGTCTCTTTTTCTCTCCCTCTCTGCCTTCTTCTCACTCTTTCTCCCTCCCTCCCTCTATCTCTTTCTCTCCCTCGTTCTTTCTCTCTCTCTCTTTCTCCCCTCACTCTTTGTTTCCCACTCTCTTATTCTCTCTGTCTCTCTCTCTCTCGCTCTATTTCTTTATCTACCTCTTTCTCTCCCTCTCTTTCCCTCCCCCCTCTCTCTCTTTCTCTCCCTCTCTTTCCCTCCCCCCTCTCTCTCTCTCTCCCTCTCTCTCTCTCTCCCTCTCTCTCGCAGTCAGCTCGTGCGAGTCTGCAGATGGCAGTAAGCTCCTCCCACGCTGGCGTCTTTCCTCTGTCGTGGCTCGTGCTCGTGTGGCTGCAGCTCCGTTGTCTCGTGTCGCGTGCGGCGTCTCTCTTGGCTCCCTGCGCACCTGCTGTGTGTGTGTGTGTGTGTGTGTGTGTGTGTGTGTGTGTGTGTGTGTGTGAATAACTTGCTAACAGCTTAATAACACTGACTTGTGTTCCAGTCTGGCTCAATATTGTGTTTCACATCATACAATGTTCATCTGTTGTGTTTCTGTGTCTCATTGCCTTTAGTTTTTAAATGGAACCTGTCAGAGTTTCCTGCAGCACAACACTTTATTTGGTCTGTTTTTAAGGTTTTGACAAAAGGCTTATTTATGTGAACATGAATGTGGTAAAAACCTACAATCAACCATTTCTTAAAATCACTTGTAAAATATCTTCATAATCACTAAGAATGATTGTTATTGTGAAAGACAGCCCAGGTGTTTTAGATGAGAAGCTGCTGCTGTATTGAGTCTTGTTGTCTCATCAGATGCCTGTGAACTCACACTGGATCCAAACACAGCACACAGAGAGCTCCTCCTGTCTGAAGACAACAGAAAGGTGACGTGGGTGATAGAGAAGCAGCCATATCCTGATCACACAGAGAGATTTGACTACTGGACTCAGCTGCTGTGTAGAGATGGTCTGACTGGTCGCTGTTATTGGGAGGTGGAGAGGGAAGGAGCGGTTGATATAGGAGTGACTTACAGAGGAATCAGCAGGAGAGGAGAGGGTAATGCCAGCAGGCTTGGAGGGAATGACAAGTCCTGGATTCTGAGGTGCTATGATGATCGTTACAGAGCCTGTCACAATAACAGTTACACAGACATACGTCTCCCCTCCTCTCGCTCTAACAGAGTCGCAGTGTATCTTGACTGGCCTGCTGGCTCTCTGTCCTTCTACACAGTTTCCTCTGACACACTGACCCACCTCCACACCTTCTACTCAACCTTCACTGAAAAACTCTACCCTGGGTTTAGGCTCTGTAACCTTGTTGCCTCAGTGTCTCTGTGTCAGATAGAGGAGGGAGAGAGAAACTGTCAGATAGAGGAGAGAGACACTGTCAGATAGAGGAGGGAGAGAGAAACTGTCAGATAGAGGAGGGAGAGAGAAACTGTCAGATAGAGGAGAGAGAGAGAAACTGTCAGACAGAGGAGAGAGAGAGAGAAACTGTCAGATAGAGGAGGGAGAGAAACTCAGATAGAGGAGGGAGAAACTGTCAGATAGAGGAGAGAGAAACTGTCAGATAGAGGAGGGAGAGAGAAACTGTCAGATAGAGGAGTGAGAGAGAAACTGTCAGATAGAGGAGAGAACTGTCAGATAGAGGAGGGAGAGAGAAACTGTCAGATAGAGGAGGGAGAGAGAAACTGTCAGATAGAGGAGGGAGAGAGAAACTGTCAGATAGAGGAGGGAGAGAGAAACACACTGAGACCAAACACAGCCGCTGAGATGATGCTTGTGTGTGTGTGATGATTCACTCTGTACAGGATCACACACACACACACACACACACACACACACACACACACACACACACACACACACACACACACACACACACACAACAGTTATGACATGTGAAAATGATGTGAAAAATGTGAAAAGTTATGACATGTGAAAATGATGTGAAAAATGTGAAAATCTGCCTCTAGAATTCTGACACAAACTAATCTGAACACAAAGCCTCAATTCTCAGCTCCCTGCAGTGACTCCAGTTACACTTTGTCTCCATCACTTCACTCTTAACTCAACATATAATATATAACATAACGCGGACGCATGTTTGTGTGTGTGTGTCTAAAAACTCCCTTCACATGTCACTGGCTGCACCTTATGCTAACCTATAGATAGATAGATAGACAGATACATAGAGACACACAGACAGAGCGATAGATAGCGATAGAGAGAGACACAGAGGGATAGAGAGAACATGTGGTCAGTGTTTGACAGGTGAGGTCAAAGAGATGCACTCCCTCCTACAATGTAAAACCTTTGAAGAAACAAGGAATATTGACTTCAATAAGTTCAACTCTGTAATTCCAGACTTCAAAGAACTGAATGAGCTCCAAATTAAAAGTAGTCCTAAGAGGAGACAGGGCTCATCTGTCTGTCCAATATGTCTCAACATGTCTCAACCTGAGGGACAGTGAGTGACCTACACACACTGATGTGTATCAATCTCAGTGTTTCATAATTAATGTGTATTATGATTATTATTATTATTGCATTGTATGTATTATTTTTACTGTATTATTGTATTATTCATGAGGAGTGATGGTAATGTTGAATGTGATTGTTTCTTGATGCTTTGGCAATATTGTTGTTATGCCATTCATGACAATAAAGCTATTTGAATTTAAAAAATTTGAATTTGAGAGAGACACAGAGAGACACACACACACACACACACAGAGACACAGAGAGAGAGAGAGAGAGAGAGAGAGAGAGAGAGAGAGGGGCCATGGAGGAGGCTTGTGAGGCTTGTTGTTGCTGCTGTGATGTTGAGCAGAATCTCTGGTCTGAGTCAGAGCACAGATAGGATGCTGAGGCACAATAAACTCATGTATTTCTTATGTACAAACTGTTGTTTTCTTAATTGGATGTAAATACATGGAAATTATTTTTACTGTATTCTACGTTCTTTATCATATATTTTTTGAATTTAAAATTACTACTTTTTTCACTGTTTCAATTTATGCTGTACATTGAGGAATTAAATGTGTTGAAAATGTCTACATGTGTTGTGTCTTTACAGTTTTTCTCCAAACGTTTAAACACATTTCCAATAACTGTGGCTCAGTTTGTCAAAACTCTAAACTGAAAAGAGTTTGTCAAAACTCCACAAATCTCTTATAAAGTGACACAACACTCAAAACCATGTTCTCTCTTCTCAAAACAGATTATTTCCACCAAAACAAAACACACAGCTATGATATGTTGATGTCTTACACAGCATCAACTACACACTGGTGTGATCAATTAAAACACTACCATCAAAATAGTCTTCATGTATGTTCTGGCTTCAGGTCATGTTACATATTCAAATGCATACAATTGTGTGGAAATAGTTTCCTTTCCTCATTTTGGTAAAGTGTAGTGTTTTGCCCTAAAATAGCATTTACTGTTGATACAACACAAATGTTACCTGTTTTAACAAAACTCAGTAATTTCACTGATACAATAGAAGTGTCCTGCCCATTGAAACTGAGGGGGCAGTTGCATATTTCTGCCCTCCATAGGCATCATATAGAACCACATATCAATACATCTTCCTTTTTTCCAATAAGACAGAAGACTGTATAACTCAAGGGCTATGTCCCTATAACTGGAAAGTAACATCAATTAACTGTGTAACTTGTAACTGAGCTATGACTCTATAGCTAGGAAGTATAATCATTTTATTTAACCCAGCAACAAGCGGTCCAAATAGTATTGCCAAGCCTCCTGGATTGGCCAGGAGACACTCCGGTAGGCTAAATCGGGATGGATAATTCCCAGAGATTTTTCTATATGATTATAATGTAGCAGGTGGTACCTGCGGCTTGCCGTACACACCTTGAATGCAGATAGGGAGCTGTATATGTATGTAGGCTGTATATGTATATGTAGGCTGTATACTGTATGTATATAGGCTTTGGCCCATGTAGTCCATGGGCCAAAGCCCAAAATTTCACTTATTGGTATCACTCAAGGTGGCAAATTCTAGTCACATTTTTGATATTTTGGTATGATAACTTTTGCTAAGTGGTAGCTTCATGTGTTATCAGCACATGAAGTTAACCACCCCCCTACAATAAATTGGTATCTAGGCACTGGTGCATATCCTACTTTAGGCTCATTGTCAGGACCTTTACTCATGTTTTATGAAGGCATGTTTGGTCTATTTTTTAAGTGTAGACTCACTTAAGCCCAGTTGTGAGTCTGTCTAATAAATGTAGAGGTCTTCAAAGTATCAACAACATTCATTTTCGCACAATTTTCGCCTAAACTATAGTCTTTATTTGAGCATTGTGACATGTAGGAACATCACTGACACAAATAACAAAACCTGAAATACTCACAGGACTGTAACAATTGAGGAAATGTATAATCTTCCCATATTATCCCACCATGAAGGCTGATTGTGGGTCTTAAAGTAGAAGATGGGCCCGGGCCAGAATTTTCACTAATTGGTACCACCCACGGTGGCAAATCCTAGTTTTGTATTTTGAAAAGGTTTGTACCTTTAGATGATATTTCAACTTGATAAATCTTGACAAGTGGTATCTTTGTCACAGTTAACCCTCATTGACACCAACCGTTGATCCAACGAAGGAGACAATCTTGTCAATTTATTTGAACAGAACAAAAAACCAAGAATTCTAACTTTCAATCACTTATTTAACCAATGATCTTCATCATCACCACCATCACAAATATAATATTAAACAGTATTCATAATATGTTGTATTCATCATCATCAGTATCATCATAGTCATCCAGGGTCACAACAGCTTCTACATCCTCCTCCTCGCTGTGATGGGTGCAGGTTTGTAGCTTGCACATTTCTGTGCACTTTAGTTTGTTGGCAAGGCAGGAACAGTCTGGAAGCTTACAGGTCTGTCCACACTTGCAGGTCATCAGTTGTGTCAGTGATGTTCCTACATGTTTTCCTCCGACACATGCGTGTGGAAAGTGGAGATTTAGGCTACAAAGTTAGTTTAATACTTTATTTAGATCATAGACAACATTTCAACAGGTTATTAGTTGACATTGAACAATTCAACTGTTTGTCTGTAGATGTCGTAGAGATGTAGGTATGTTCATGAATTGTCACATATACTCGATAGACAGTGTTCATAGATTTGTGTTGCTAGGGAACACTTTGAAACCTTGCTTATTTCCTGTCAGCTATAGAGGCAAAGTGACCACCTACTTCCTGCTTCAGCACTGTACCAGAGATTTTCATCCACCATTTATTTTCCCATAGACATTTCGTAAAATGTGTATAAAAATAGTTTCACTGGTTCAAACCAAATGGTACACATATATATATATAAACAGGAGAGATCGCATAACATTTCACTGTGACCAAAACGTAAGAAAAATGTGGGTTTAAAGAAAATATTTGTTCTATGTTTTTTTAAGTTTTGGTCTGAGTGAAATGTTCTATGGTCTCTCACGATTATAGCGTTAGCTGAACCATTTGGTTCGACGAAGTAAAACTATCTTATACGCATTTTACGAAATGTCTATGGGAAAATAAATGGCGGATGAAAATCTGTGGTACAGTGCTGAAGCAGGAAGTGACGTTCACTTTGCCTCATTGTACCAGCAAACACTGCAACAACTTAGGGGCAATTTAGAATGTCTAGTTGTGAAGTTAAAAGTGTCGATAGATAATTTGTTGAACGTGTTAAAGAGTTGAATTGTTGAATGTCAACTAATAAGCTGTTGAAATATTACAAGTACTCTGTAGACTCTAAGACATTAAACCTCCATCTTCTCTTATGAAATCATACAGCCACCACAGATTTTGTCATAAATAAAAAATATATTTTACTTTTAATTTAAATTACAGCATCAAAGACAACAGAGCAACATTTGAGTTGACATCAGAGGTCACAGTTATTGGCTCAGTGGGCTCGAACACTCATCCTACCTGAGTGAGGAGTGGACAGTGATGTCATCAGAGTGGACAGTGATGTCATCAGAGTGGACAGTGATGTCATCAGAGTGGACAGTGATGTCATCGGAGTGGACAGTGATGTCATC
>NC_139626.1:75238158-75315390 GCF_964638095.1 Poromitra crassiceps
GGTGTGTTTGCATAGCACATTTTTTAAATCAGATTTCCACAGACAGGAACATATTAATCTACTAGGAATCTCGCGATTCCAAGGCTCGCCCGCTGCGCAGCCTCGCCCACGCTGCTGGCTGCCGAGCTGGCCTGCAGCTCGCATGCGCAGCTCAGCCACTCTGTGGCCTCGCCCACCCTGCAGCTTGACCACTGTATGGGCTCACCTGCTCTTATGACATCACTGATGATGTCACAACTTCATCGCTGATGGCATCACAATTGCTCTTATGGCATCACTGATGATGTCACAACTTCACATCTGATGACATCAACAGTCTTATGACATCATCGGTGATGGGGGGAATTGAAACAGGGAAACAACAAACATTGCCCACATGTTCCCTTTTATAGATAATAAGATAGATAGATAGATAGATAGATAGATAGATAGATAGATAGATAGATAGATAGATAGATAGATAGACTGATGGATCATCACTGACAGTCCTGGAAAATGATCTAGAAAAGAACCCTGAAGTAGAGAGTCACTAATTCCACCCTCCTCTCTCCTCCCAGTTCGAGTACGGCCGGACTCCCAGCCTGAGGACGTCAACATGAACAGCTGATCTTCCTCATGTCCACTGAAGCGTCCCAAAACGTCACTGCAAGAACAGCGTCATTCACCAACGCCACTTCACCAGGACGCATTGACACCGCCTCCTCCTCCACTCCGGACCCCTCTGGAGCCCGACCCTCCTGGCGAGACCGGGACAGCGTGCGCGCATGCATGCATGCAGTCAGCTGAACGCAGCCAGGACGCTGTGGGCTCCCAGCCTTCTCCTCGAGGCCTGATGGCCGTCTGCACAAGCCACACAACAGCTCTGGGGCTGGTAAGCAGTGCTGGAAGCATTGTAATAGACTAACTGTCCATTAATCTCCTTATCAGGCACCCAGAAGTAACGGGACTAATTTTAGTGTTTTCTTCCAATTTGGGCCAGTAGGCTAGTGTCGGCCAAATTGGAATTTTTAGTATTTTCATTCCTTTCATTCCTTTCATGTTTTTTGTCCTGTCTAGTGTGTCTCCTGTTTCCTGCAATCAGCATAATTATATTTTATATATATATATTTATATTTTATTACCCATAGGTTCCCCAAGGTATTAACTTGCCCAAACTAATCTTTTACGGCCTAGTGGTGTGCTGTGCTTCGACCCCTGAACAGATGGGTGAAATGATTTGGCTTGACGTGCTTTAGCCTATCTCTTAGACCAGTGGTTCTCAACTGGTGTAGCCTCAGGACCCACTATTTTCCTTGTCATGAAGTCGCAACCCAAATTTCAGATTTTTTTTTAAACCACTCAAATTTATTGCACAAAAAATAGCGCATTAATTTAATACACAATGCCTTCATGCACTGTTATAAACCTCAAATGAACAAAAAAGTGCAACAGAAGTGCAACTAGGGCTAAAAAACAATTGAAAATATAGCCGCAAGCGGCGATGGGCGGGGTTCAAGCCTTCCGCAGATGACAAAGCTTCTGATTCTGACTAGGACATCCTCCTTGATATATCTGACAAGTTTCGCGATCATTGGACAAACAGGTGTGGAGTTACAGCCTTTTTTATGTTAAGCCACGCCCATTTATGGTGTTTATGGCGCCCCTTTTGGTCAAATTGCACAAAATTTGACACACATGGTCTAGGATGGTCTCCGAAGACCTCCTGCAAGTTTCGTGAAGATTCCTTAATCGGTCATGAACTTATGACAATTTAGCTGTGAGGCCACGCCCTCTCACAACTTTAACGATTAATATCTCCGAAACGAAAGGAGATTTCAAAGGTTTCAAAAAAGCAGTTTGTAGAGCTTGCTCCATAGATGCTTCCTGTCGATTCTAGTGGAAATCAGTCCAACGGTCTAGGAGGAGATGCAAAAAATGTGTTTTCCAAACTTTTCCAAATATCTCAAAAACTTTCCAGGCGGACATTGAGGGTCCTTATGGCAAATTTGTAGAGCAGGTCCACCTGAACATCTGGAAAAAAAAAGTTTGAAAATCGGACCAACGGCGTGGAAGTTAAGGCCTTTAACGTAAAACCTTCGATTATAGCGCCACCTTCAGGCCGATTCGAAAAATCTTTTTTGAGCACCTACCTGCCAACAATATCTGTCATTGGGCCAAATGTCAGGTCTCTACCATTTACCAACTCACGGGAATTTGCGTTGGGGCAGATGAAAAATAATAATAATAAACCGGGTGAAAAACAATAGGGTTTCAGCCCCTTCAGGGCTTGAACCCCTAATAAATGGGAAACGGAAGGTGCGATGGTGATTCCGCACGGGCCTCCTAAAGCTACTTTTCCACCCCGAGTCCAACGCCGCCATCCCTGAGCCTCTACGAGTTACGGTTGCGGAGATACGTTGCTGTAGCGCCCCCCATAGGCAAACAATAGCGCCCCCTACAGGCCAAATGACAATTTCCTTTCTGCAATCAGCTCAGAAGTGTCAAGTGTCATACAAGAAGGAAGGCTGGCCATAATGGCAATGAATCCGCACTTCCTGCCGCCCTTCAAAATCAAACAATTTAGAAGGTACAGGTACTGAATGCTGCTATAGCGCCCCCTTTTGGTGGAATTGCACCAAATTTGACACGCACGGTCTGGGATGGTCTCCGAAGACCTCCTGTAAGTTTCGTGAAGATTCCTTAATCGGTCATGAAGTAATGACAATTTAGCTGTGAGGCCACGCCCCTCTCAACTTTAACGATCAATATCTCCGAAACTAAAGTAGATTTTCAAAAATGCAAAAAGCACGGTTGTAGAGCTTGCTCCAAAGATGCTTCCTGGAGATTCTAGTGCAAATCGGTCAAACGGTCTAGGAGGAGATGCAAAAAATGTGTTTTCCAAACTTTTCCAAATATCTCAAAAACTTTCCAGGCGGACATTGAGGGTCCTTATGGCAAACTTGTAGAGCAGGTTCACCTGAACATCTGGAAAAAAAAAGTTTGAAAATCGGACCAATGGCGTGGAAGTTAAGGCCTTTAACGTAAAACCTTCAATTATAGCGCCACCTTCAGGCCGATTCAAAAAATCTTTTTTGAGCACCTACCAGCCACCAATATCTGTCATTGGGCCAACTGTCAGGTCTCTACCATTTACCAACTCACGGGAATTTGCGTTGGGGCAGATGAACAAGAAGAATAATAATAAACCGGGTGAAAAACAATAGGGTTTCAGCCCCTTCAGGGCTTGAACCCCTAATAAGGCAGACTTGAATTACAGGCCTATATGTTTTTAAATTTAAACAAGTCAAACTGGTCATGCTCAGAAAGTCTTATTTGAACTGTATGAAATATGAAATAAAAGGCAGACTTATCTTGAATTACATGCCTATATGTTTTTAAACAAGTTAATAATAATAATAAATATAGCCGCAAGCGGCGATGGGTGGGGTTCAAGCCTTGCGCAGATGACAAAGCTTCTGATTCTGACTAGGACATCCTCCTTGATATATCTGACAAGTTTTGCGATCATTGGACAAACAGGTGTGGAGTTACAGCCTTTTTTATGTTAAGCCACGCCCATTTCTGGCGTTTATGGCGCCCCCTTTTGGTCGAATTGCACACAATTTGACACATATGGTCTAGGATGGTCTCCGAAGACCTCCTGCAAGTTTCGTGAAGATTCCTTAATCGGTCATGAAGTTATGACAATTTAGCTGTGAGGCCACGCCCCTCTCAAATTTAACGATCAATATCTCCGAAACTAAAGTAGATTTTCAAAAATGCAAAAAGCACGGTTGTAGAGCTTGCTCCAAAGATGCTTCCTGGAGATTCTAGTGCAAATCGGTTCAACGGTCTAGGAGGAGATGCAAAAAATGTGTTTTCCAAACTTTTCCAAATATCTCAAAAACTTTCCAGGCGGACATTGAGGGTCCTTATGGCAAATTTGTAGAGCAGGTCCACCTGAACATCTGGAAAAAAAAAGTTTGAAAATCGGACCAACGGCGTGGAAGTTATGGCCTTTAACGTAAAACCGTCGATTATAGCGCCACCTTCAGGCCGATTCGAAAAATCTTTTTTGAGCATCTACCTGCCAACAATATCTGTCATTGGGCCAAAGGTCAGGTCTCTACCATTTACCAACTCACGGGAATTTGCGTTGGGGCAGATGAAAAAGAAGAAGAATAATAATAAATATAGCCGCAAGCGGCGATGGGCGGGGTTCAAGCCTTGCGCAGATGACAAAGCTTCTGATTCTGACTAGGACATCCTCCTTGATATATCTGACAAGTTTCGCGATCATTGGACAAACAGGTGTGGAGTTACAGCC
Source organism: Poromitra crassiceps (assembly GCF_964638095.1). Classification (NCBI taxonomy): domain Eukaryota; kingdom Metazoa; phylum Chordata; class Actinopteri; order Beryciformes; family Melamphaidae; genus Poromitra; species Poromitra crassiceps. The sequence continues at coordinate 75,242,465 of NC_139626.1, forward strand.
TTTTTTATGTTAAGCCACGCCCATTTCTGGCGTTTATGGCGCCCCCTTTTGGTCGAATTGCACAAAATTTGACACACATGGTCTAGGATGGTCTCCGAAGACCTCCTGCAAGTTTCGTGAAGATTCCTTAATCGGTCATGAAGTTATGACAATTTAGCTGTGAGGCCACGCCCTCTCACAACTTTAACGATTAATATCTCCAAAACGAAAGGAGATTTCAAAGGTTTCAAAAAGGCAGTTTGTAGAGCTTGCTCCATAGATGCTTCCTGGCGATGGTGGTGCAAATCGGTCCAACGGTCTAGGAGGAGATGTCAAAAATGTGTTTTCCAAACTTTTCCAAATATCTCAAAAACTTTCCAGGCGGACATTGAGGGTCCTTATGGCAAATTTGTAGAGCAGGTCCACCTGAACATCTGGAAAAAAAAAGTTTGAAAATCGGACCAACGGCGTGGAAGTTATGGCCTTTAACGTAAAACCTTCGATTATAGCGCCACCTTCAGGCCGATTCGAAAAATCTTTTTTGAGCACCTACCAGCCAACAATATCTGTCATTGGGCCAAATGTGAGGTCTCTACCATTTACCAACTCACGGGAATTTGCGTTGGGGCAGATGAACAAGAACGGGAATAATAATAATAATAATAATAAATATAGCCGCAAGCGGCGATGGGCGGGGTTCAAGCCTTGCGCAGATGACAAAGCTTCTGATTCTGACTAGGACATCCTCCTTGATATATCTGACAAGTTTCGCGATCATTGGACAAACAGGTGTGGAGTTACAGCCTTTTTTTATGTTAAACCACGCCCATTTCTGGCGTTTATGACGCCCCCTTTTGGTCGAATTGCACAAAATTCGACACACATGGTCTAGGATGGTCTCCGAAGACCTCCTGCAAGTTTCGTGAAGATTCCTCCATCGGTAATGAAGTTATGACAATTTAGCTGATAGGCCACGCCCTCTCACAACTTTAACGATCAATATCTCAGAAACGAAAGTAGATTTTCAAAAATCCAAAAAGCACGATTGTAGAGCTTGCTCCAAAGATGCTTCCTGGCGATGTTGGTACAAATCGGTCCAACGGTCTAGGAGGAGATGCAAAAAATGTGTTTTCCAAACTTTTCCAAATATCTCAAAAACTTTCCAGGCGGACCTTAAGGAAACTGGGGGGTACTTTGAAGAGCAGGATCACCTGAACATGTGGAAAAAAGTTTTTTGAAAATCGGACAAACGGCATGGAAGTTATCGCCTTTCAAAGTTTGAAATTTGAACCCCTAATTATAGCGCCCCCATCAGGCCGATTCACAAAATATTTCTGGAGCATCTAGGAACCAACCATATCTGTCAGTGGGCCAAATCTCATGTCTCTGCAGTATACCAACTCACGGGAATTTGCAATGAGGCAGAGAGGAAAAGAAAAAATAAACCATAATATAGCCGCAAGCGGCGATGGGCGGGGTTCAAGCCTTGCACAGATGACAAAGCTTCTGATTCTGACTAGGACATCCTCCTTGATATATCTGACAAGTTTCGCGATCATTGGACAAACAGGTGTGGAGTTACAGCCTTTTTTATGTTAAGCCACGCCCATTTCTGGCGTTTATGGCGCCCCCTTTTGGTGGAATTGCACCAAATTTGACACACATGGTCTAGGAGTGTCTCCGAAGACCTTCTGCAAGTTTCATGAAGATTCCTTAATCGGTCATGAAGTTATGACAATTTAGCTGTGAGGCCACGCCCTCTCTCAACTTTAACGATCAATATCTCCAAAACTAAAGTAGATTTTCAAAAATGCAAAAAGCACGGTTGTAGAGCTTGCTCCAAAGATGCTTCCTGGAGATTCTAGTGCAAATCGGTCAAACGGTCTAGGAGGAGATGCAAAAAATGTGTTTTCCAAACTTTTCCAAATATCTCAAAAACTTTCCAGGCGGACATTGAGGGTCCTTATGGCAAACTTGTAGAGCAGGTCCACCTGAACATCTGGAAAAAAAAAGTTAGAAAATCGGACCAACGGCGTGGAAGTTAAGGCCTTTAACGTAAAACCATTGATTATAGCGCCACCTTCAGGCCGATTCGAAAAATCTTTTTTGAGCACCTACCTGCCAACAATATCTGTCATTGGGCCAAAGTTCAGGTCTCTGCCATTTACCAACTCACGGGAATTTGCGTCGGGGCAGATGAACAAGAATAATAATAAACCGGGTGAAAAACAATAGGGTTTCAGCCCCTTCAGGGCTTGAACCCCTAATAAACCGGGTGAAAAACAATAGGGTTTCAGCCCCTTCAGGGCTTGAACCCCTAATAATAAACCGGGTGAAAAACAATAGGGTTTCAGCCCCTTCAGGGCTTGAACCCCTAATAAATGGGAAACGGAAGGTGCGATGGTGATTCCGCACGGGCCTCCTAAAGCTACTTTTCCACCCCGAGTCCAACGCCGCCATCCCTGAGCCTCTAGGAGTTAGGGTTGCGGAGATACGTTGCTGTAGCGCCCCCCATAGGCAAACAATAGCGCCCCCTACAGGCCAAATGACAATTTATTTTCTGAAATCAGCTCAGAAGTGTCAAGTGTCATACAAGAAGGAAGGCTGGCCATAATGACAATGAATCAGCACTTCCTGCCGCCCTTCAAAAGAAAACCATTTAGAAGGTACAGGTACTGAATGCTGCTATAGCGCCCCCTTTTGGTCGAATTGCACCAAATTTGACACGCATGGTCTGGGATGGTCTCCGAAGACCTCCTGCAAGTTTCGTGAAGATTCCTTAATCGGTCATGAAGTTATGACAATTTAGCTGTGAGGCCACGCCCCTCTCAACTTTAACGATCAATATCTCCGAAACTAAAGTAGATTTTCAAAAATGCAAAAAGCACGGTTGTAGAGCTTGCTCCAAAGATGCTTCCTGGAGATTCTAGTGCAAATCGGTTCAACGGTCTAGGAGGAGATGCAAAAAATGTGTTTTCCAAACTTTTCCAAATATCTCAAAAACTTTCCAGGCGGACATTGAGGGTCCTTATGGCAAATTTGTAGAGCAGGTCCACCTGAACATCTGGAAAAAAAAAGTTTGAAAATCGGACCAACGGCGTGGAAGTTATGGCCTTTAACGTAAAACCGTCGATTATAGCGCCACCTTCAGGCCGATTCGAAAAATCTTTTTTGAGCATCTACCTGCCAACAATATCTGTCATTGGGCCAAAGGTCAGGTCTCTACCATTTACCAACTCACGCGAATTTGCGTTGGGGCAGATGAAAAAGAAGAAGAATAATAATAAATATAGCCGCAAGCGGCGATGGGCGGGGTTCAAGCCTTGCGCAGATGACAAAGCTTCTGATTCTGACTAGGACATCCTCCTTGATACAGCTGACAAGTTTCGCGATCATTGGACAAACAGGTGTGAAGTTACATCCTTTTTATGTTAAGCCACGCCCATTTACGGCGTTTATGGCGCCCCCTTTTGGTCGAATTGCACAAAATTTGACACGCATGGTCTAGGATGGTCTCCGAAGACCTCCTGCAAGTTTCGTGAAGATTCCTTAATCGGTCATGAAGTTATGACAATTTAGCTGTGAGGCCACGCCCCTCTCAACTTTAACGATCAATATCTCCGAAACTAAAGTAGATTTTCAAAAATGCAAAAAGCACGGTTGTAGAGCTTGCTCCAAAGATGCTTCCTGGAGATTCTAGTGCAAATCGGTCAAACGGTCTAGGAGGAGATGCAAAAAATGTGTTTTCCAAACTTTTCCAAATATCTCAAAAACTTTCCAGGCGGACCTTGAGGAAACTGGGGGGTACTTTGAAGAGCAGGATCACCTGAACATGTGGAAAAAAGTTTTTTGAAAATCGGGCAAACGGCGTGGAAGTTATGGCCTTTCAAAGTTTGAAATTTGAACCCCTAATTATAGCGCCCCCATCAGGCCGATTCACAAAATATTTCTGGAGTATCTAGGAACCAACCATATCTGCCAGTGGGCCAAATCTCAGGTCTCTGCAGTATACCAACTCACGGGAATTTGCAATGAGGCAGAGAGGAAAAGAAAAAATAAACCATAATATAGCCGCAAGCGGCGATGGGCGGGGTTCAAGCCTTGCGCAGATGACAAAGCTTCTGATTCTGACTAGGACATCCTCCTTGATATATCTGACAAGTTTCGCGATCATTGGACAAACAGGTGTGGAGTTACAGCCTTTTTTATGTTAAGCCACGCCCATTTCTGGCGTTTATGGCGCCCCCTTTGGGTCAAATTGCACAAAATTTGACACACATGGTCTAGGATGGTCTCCGAAGACCTCCTGCAAGTTTCGTGAAGATTCCTTAATCGGTCATGAAGTGATGACAATTTAGCTGATAGGCCACGCCCTCTCACAACTTTAACGATCAATATCTCCGAAACGAAAGGAGATTTCAAAGGTTTCAAAAAGCCAGTTTGTAGAGCTTGCTCCATAGATGCTTCCTGGCGATGGTGGTGCAAATCGGTCCAACGGTCTAGGAGGAGATGCAAAAAATGTGTTTTCCAAACTTTTCCAAATATCTCAAAAACTTTCCAGGCGGACATTGAGGGTCCTTATGGCAAATTTGTAGAGCAGGTCCACCTGAACATCTGGAAAAAAAAAGTTTGAAAATCGGACCAACGGCGTGGAAGTTAAGGCCTTTAACGTAAAACCATCGATTATAGCGCCACCTTCAGGCTGATTCGAAAAATCTTTTTTGAGCACCTACCAGCCAACAATATCTGTCATTGGGCCAACTTTCAGGTCTCTACCATTTACCAACTCACGGGAATTTGCGTTGAGGCAGATGAAAAACAACAAGAATAATAATAAATATAGCCGCAAGCGGCGATGGGCGGGGTTCAAGCCTTGCGCAGATGACAAAGCTTCTGATTCTGACTAGGACATCCTCCTTGATACAGCTGACAAGTTTCGCGATCATTGGACAAACAGGTGTGGAGTTACATCCTTTTTATGTTAAGCCACGCCCATTTACGGCGTTTATGGCGCCCCCTTTTGGTGGAATTGCACCAAATTTGACACGCATGGTCTGGGATGGTCTCCGAAGACCTCCTGCAAGTTTCGTGAAGATTCCTTAATCGGTCATGAAGTTATGACAATTTAGCTGTGAGGCCACGCCCCTCTCAACTTTAACGATCAATATCTCCGAAACTAAAGTAGATTTTCAAAAATGCAAAAAGCACGGTTGTAGAGCTTGCTCCAAAGATGCTTCCTGGAGATTCTAGTGCAAATCGGTCAAACGGTCTAGGAGGAGATGCAAAAAATGTGTTTTCCAAACTTTTCCAAATATCTCAAAAACTTTCCAGGCGGACATTGAGGGTCCTTATGGCAAATTTGTAGAGCAGGTCCACCTGAACATCTGGAAAAAAAAAGTTTGAAAATCGGACCAACGGCGTGGAAGTTAAGGCCTTTAACGTAAAACTGTCGATTATAGCGCCACCTTCAGGCTGATTCGAAAAATCTTTTTTGAGCACCTACCAGCCAACAATATCTGTCATTGGGCCAAATGTCAGGTCTCTGCCATTTACCAACTCACGGGAATTTGCGTCGGGGCAGATGAACAAGAAGAAGAAGAACGAGAATAATAAACCGGAGGAAAAACAATAGGGTTTCAGCCCCTTCAGGGCTTGAACCCCTAATAATAATAAACCGGGTGAAAAACAATAGGGTTTCAGCCCCTTCAGGGCTTGAACCCCTAATAAATGGGAAACGGAAGGTGCGATGGTGATTCCGCACGGGCCTCCTAAAGCTACTTTTCCACCCCGAGTCCAACGCCGCCATCCCTGAGCCTCTACGACTTACGGTTGCGGAGATACGTTGCTGTAGCGCCCCCCATAGGCAAACAATAGCGCCCCCTACAGGCCAAATGACAATTTCTTTTCTGCAATCAGCTCAGAAGTGTCAAGTGTCATACAAGAAGGAAGGCTGGCCATAATGACAATGAATCCGCACTTCCTGCCGCCCTTCAAAATCAAACAATTTAGAAGGTACAGGTACTGAATGCTGCTATAGCGCCCCCTTTTGGTGGAATTGCACCAAATTTGACACGCACGGTCTGGGATGGTCTCCGAAGACCTCCTGTAAGTTTCGTGAAGATTCCTTAATCGGTCATGAAGTAATGACAATTTAGCTGTGAGGCCACGCCCCTCTCAACTTTAACGATCAATATCTCCGAAACTAAAGTAGATTTTCAAAAATGCAAAAAGCACGGTTGTAGAGCTTGCTCCAAAGATGCTTCCTGGACATTCTAGTGCAAATCGGTCAAACGGTCTAGGAGGAGATGCAAAAAATGTGTTTTCCAAACTTTTCCAAATATCTCAAAAACTTTCCAGGCGGACATTGAGGGTCCTTATGGCAAACTTGTAGAGCAGGTCCACCTGAACATCTGGAAAAAAAAAGTTTGAAAATCGGACCAACGGCGTGGAAGTTATGGCCTTTAACGTAAAACCGTCGATTATAGCGCCACCTTCAGGCCGATTCGAAAAATCTTTTTTGAGCACCTACCAGCCAACAATATCTGTCATTGGGCCAGGTTTCAGGTCTCTACCATTTACCAACTCACGGGAATTTGCGTCGGGGCAGATGAACAATAATAACGAGAATAATAATAAACCGGGTGAAAAACAATAGGGTTTCAGCCCCTTCAGGGCTTGAACCCCTAATAAATGGGAAACGGAAGGTGCGATGGTGATTCCGCACGGGCCTCCTAAAGCTACTTTTCCACCCCGAGTCCAACGCCGCCATCCCTGAGCCTCTACGACTTACGGTTGCGGAGATACGTTGCTGTAGCGCCCCCCATAGGCAAACAATAGCGCCCCCTACAGGCCAAATGACAATTTCTTTTCTGCAATCAGCTCAGAAGTGTCAAGTGTCATACAAGAAGGAAGGCTGGCCATAATGACAATGAATCCGCACTTCCTGCCGCCCTTCAAAATCAAACAATTTAGAAGGTACAGGTACTGAATGCTGCTATAGCGCCCCCTTTTGGTGGAATTGCACCAAATTTGACACGCACGGTCTGGGATGGTCTCCGAAGACCTCCTGTAAGTTTCGTGAAGATTCCTTAATCGGTCATGAAGTAATGACAATTTAGCTGTGAGGCCACGCCCCTCTCAACTTTAACGATCAATATCTCCGAAACTAAAGTAGATTTTCAAAAATGCAAAAAGCACGGTTGTAGAGCTTGCTCCAAAGATGCTTCCTGGAGATTCTAGTGCAAATCGGTCAAACGGTCTAGGAGGAGATGCAAAAAATGTGTTTTCCAAACTTTTCCAAATATCTCAAAAACTTTCCAGGCGGACATTGAGGGTCCTTATGGCAAACTTGTAGAGCAGGTCCACCTGAACATCTGGAAAAAAAAAGTTTGAAAATCGGACCAACGGCGTGGAAGTTATGGCCTTTAACGTAAAACCGTCGATTATAGCGCCACCTTCAGGCCGATTCGAAAAATCTTTTTTGAGCACCTACCAGCCAACAATATCTGTCATTGGGCCAGGTTTCAGGTCTCTACCATTTACCAACTCACGGGAATTTGCGTCGGGGCAGATGAACAATAATAACGAGAATAATAAATATAGCCGCAAGCGGCGATGGGCGGGGTTCAAGCCTTGCGCAGATGACAAAGCTTCTGATTCTGACTAGGACATCCTCCTTGATATATCTGACAAGTTTCGCGATCATTGGACAAACAGGTGTGGAGTTACAGCCTTTTTTATGTTAAGCCACGCCCATTTCTGGCGTTTATGGCGCCCCCTTTTGGTCGATTTGCACAAAATTCGACACACATGGTCTAGGATGGTCTCCGAAGACCTCCTGCAAGTTTCGTGAAGATTCCTCCATCGGTAATGAAGTTATGACAATTTAGCTGATAGGCCACGCCCTCTCACAACTTTAACGATCAATATCTCAGAAACGAAAGTAGATTTTCAAAAATCCAAAAAGCACGATTGTAGAGCTTGCTCCAAAGATGCTTCCTGGCGATGTTGGTACAAATCGGTCCAACGGTCTAGGAGGAGATGCAAAAAATGTGTTTTCCAAACTTTTCCAAATATCTCAAAAACTTTCCAGGCGGACCTTGAGGAAACGGGGGGGTACTTTGAAGAGCAGGATCACCTGAACATGTGGAAAAAAGTTTTTTGAAAATCGGACAAACGGCATGGAAGTTATGGCCTTTCAAAGTTTGAAATTTGAACCCCTAATTATAGCGCCCCCATCAGGCCGACTCACAAAATATTTCTGGAGCATCTAGGAACCAACCATATCTGTCAGTGGGCCAAATCTCATGTCTCTGCAGTATACCAACTCACGGGAATTTGCAATGAGGCAGAGAGGAAAAGAAAAAATAAACCATAATATAGCCGCAAGCGGCGATGGGCGGGGTTCAAGCCTTGCGCAGATGGCAAAGCTTCTGATTCTGACTAGGACATCCTCCTTGATATATCTGACAAGTTTCGCGATCATTGGACAAACAGGTGTGGAGTTACAGCCTTTTTTATGTTAAGCCACGCCCATTTCTGGCGTTTATGGCGCCCCCTTTTGGTCGAATTGCACAAGATTTGACACACATGGTCTAGGATGGTCTCCGAAGACCTCGTGCAAGTTTCGTGAAGATTCCTTAATCGGTCATGAAGTTATGACAATTTAGCTGTGAGGCCACGCCCTCTCTCAACTTTAACGATCAATATCTCTGAAACTAAAGTAGATTTTCAAAAATGCAAAAAGCACGGTTGTAGAGCTTGCTCCAAAGATGCTTCCTGGAGATTCTAGTGCAAATCGGTCAAACGGTCTAGGAGGAGATGCAAAAAATGTGTTTTCCAAACTTTTCCAAATATCTCAAAAACTTTCCAGGCGGACATTAAGGGTCCTTATGGCAAATTTGTAGAGCAGGTCCACCTGAACATCTGGGAAAAAAAAGTTTGAAAATCGGACCAACGGCGTGGAAGTTAAGGCCTTTAACGTAAAACCATCGATTATAGCGCCACCTTCAGGCCGATTCGAAAAATCTTTTTTGAGCACCTACCTGCCAACAATATCTGTCATTTGGCCAAATGTCAGGTCTCTACCATTTACCAACTCACGGGAATTTGCGTTGGGGCAGATGAACAAGAAGAAGAATAATAATAAATATAGCCGCAAGCGGCGATGGGCGGGGTTCAAGCCTTGCGCAGATGACAAAGCTTCTGATTCTGACTAGGACATCCTCCTTGATATCTCTGACAAGTTTCGCGATCATTGGACAAACAGGTGTGGAGTTACAGCCTTTTTTATGTTAAGCCACGCCCATTTCTGGCGTTTATGGCGCCCCCTTTTGGTCGAATTGCACAACATTTGACACACATGGTCTAGGATGGTCTCCGAAGACCTCCTGCAAGTTTCGTGAAGATTCCTTAATCGGTCATGAAGTTATTACAATTTAGCTGTGAGGCCACGCCCTCTCACAACTTTAACGATTAATATCTCCGAAACGAAAGGAGATTTCAAAGGTTTCAAAAAGCCAGTTTGTAGAGCTTGCTCCATAGATGCTTTCTGGCGATGGTGGTGCAAATCGGTCCAACGGTCTAGGAGGAGATGTCAAAAATGTGTTTTCCAAACTTTTCCAAATATCTCAAAAACTTTCCAGGCGGACATTGAGGGTCCTTATGGCAAATTTGTAGAGCAGCTCCACCTGAACATCTGGAAAAAAAAAGTTTGAAAATCGGACCAACGGCGTGGAAGTTAAGGCCTTTAACGTAAAACCATCGATTATAGCGCCACCTTCAGGCCGATTCGAAAAATATTTTTTGAGCAGCTACCTGCCAACAATATCTGTCATTGGGCCAAATCTCAGGTCTCTACCATTTACCAACTCACGGGAATTTGCGTTGGGGCAGATGAACAAGAAGAAGAATAATAATAATAAATATAGCCGCAAGCGGCGATGGGCGGGGTTCAAGCCTTGCGCAGATGACAAAGCTTCTGATTCTGACTAGGACATCCTCCTTGATATATCTGCCAAGTTTTGCGATCATTGGACAAACAGGTGTGGAGTTACAGCCTTTTTTATGTTAAGCCACGCCCATTTCTGGCTTTTATGGCGCCCCCTTTTGGTCGAATTGCACAAAATTTGACACACATGGTCTAGGATGGTCTCCGAAGACCTCCTGCAAGTTTCGTGAAGATTCCTTAATCGGTCATGAAGTTATGACAATTTAGCTGTGAGGCCACGCCCTCTCACAACTTCAACGATTAATATCTCCGAAACGAAAGGAGATTTCAAAGGTTTCAAAAAGCCAGTTTGTAGAGCTTGCTCCATAGATGCTTCCTGGCGATGGTGGTGCAAATCGGTCCAACGGTCTAGGAGGAGATGCAAAAAATGTGTTTTCCAAACTTTTCCAAATATCTCAAAAACTTTCCAGGCGGACATTGAGGGTCCTTATGGCAAACTTGTAGAGCAGGTTCACCTGAACATCTGGAAAAAAAAAGTTTGAAAATCGGACCAACGGCGTGGAAGTTAAGGCCTTTAACGTAAAACCTTCGATTATAGCGCCACCTTCAGGCCGATTCGAAAAATCTTTTTTGAGCACCTACCAGCCAACAATATCTGTCATTGGGCCAAATGTGAGGTCTCTACCATTTACCAACTCACGGGAATTTGCGTTGGGGCAGATGAAAAACAACAAGAATAATAATAATAATAATAAACCGGGTGAAAAACAATAGGGTTTCAGCCCCTTCAGGGCTTGAACCCCTAATAATAAACCGGGTGAAAAACAATAGGGTTTCAGCCCCTTCAGGGCTTGAACCCCTAAATATAGCCGCAAGCGGCGATGGGCGGGGTTCAAGCCTTGCGCAGATGACAAAGCTTCTGATTCTGACTAGGACATCCTCCTTGATATATCTGACAAGTTTCGCGATCATTGGACAAACAGGTGTGGAGTTACAGCCTTTTTTATGTTAAGCCACGCCCATTTCTGGCGTTTATGGCGCCCCCTTTTGGTGGAATTGCACCAAATTTGACACACATGGTCTAGGATGGTCTCCGAAGACCTCCTGCAAGTTTGGTGAAGATTCCTTAATCGGTCATGAAGTTATGACAATTTAGCTGTGAGGCCACGCCCTCTCTCAACTTTAACGATCAATATCTCCGAAACTAAAGTAGATTTTCAAAAATGCAAAAAGCACGGTTGTAGAGCTTGCTCCAAAGATACTTCCTGGAGATTCTAGTGCAAATCGGTCAAACGGTTTAGGAGGAGATGCAAAAAATGTGTTTTCCAAACTTTTCCAAATATCTCAAAAACTTTCCAGGCGGACATTGAGGGTCCTTATGGCAAACTTGTAGAGCAGGTCCACCTGAACATCTGGAAAAAAAAAGTTTGAAAATCGGACCAACGGCGTGGAAGTTAAGGCCTTTAACGTAAAACCATCGATTATAGCTCCACCTTCAGGCCGATTCGAAAAATCTTTTTTGAGCACCTACCTGCCAACAATATCTGTCATTGGGCCAAAGTTCAGGTCTCTGCCATTTACCAACTCACGGGAATTTGCGTTGGGGCAGATGAACAACAAGAATAATAATAATAATAATAATAATAATAATAAACCGGGTGAAAAACAATAGGGTTTCAGCCCCTTCAGGGCTTGAACCCCTAATAAACCGGGTGAAAAACAATAGGGTTTCAGCCCCTTCAGGGCTTGAACCCCTAATAAATGGGAAACGGAAGGTGCGATGGTGATTCCGCACGGGCCTCCTAAAGCTACTTTTCCACCCCGAGTCCAACGCCGCCATCCCTGAGCCTCTACGACTTACGGTTGCGGAGATACGTTGCTGTAGCGCCCCCCATAGGCAAACAATAGCGCCCCCTACAGGCCAAATGACAATTTCTTTTCTGCAATCAGCTCAGAAGTGTCAAGTGTCATACAAGAAGGAAGGCTGGCCATAATGGCAATGAATCAGCACTTCCTGCCGCCCTTCAAAATCAAACAATTTAGAAGGTACAGGTACTGAATGCTGCTATAGCGCCCCCTTTTGGTGGAATTGCACAAAATTTGACACACATGGTCTAGGATGGTCTCCGAAGACCTCCTGCAAGTTTCGTGAAGATTCCTTAATCGGTCATGAAGTAATGACAATTTAGCTGTGAGGTCACGCCCTCTCACAACTTTAACGATTAATATCTCCAAAACGAAAGGAGATTTCAAAGGTTTCAAAAAGGCAGTTTGTAGAGCTTGCTCCATAGATGCTTCCTGGTGATGGTGGTGCAAATCGGTCCAATGGTCTAGGAGGAGATGCAAAAAATGTGTTTTCCAAACTTTTCCAAATATCTCAAAAACTTTCCAGGCGGACATTGAGGGTCCTTATGGCAAACTTGTAGAGCAGGTCCACCTGAACATCTGGAAAAAAAAAGTTTGAAAATCGGACCAACGGCGTGGAAGTTAGGGCCTTTAACGTAAAACCGTGGATTATAGCGCCACCTTCAGGCCGATTCGAAAAATCTTTTTTGAGCACCTACCAGCCAACAATATCTGTCATTGGGCCAAATGTCAGGTCTCTACCATTTACCAACTCACGGGAATTTGCGTTGGGGCAGATGAACAAGAACGGGAATAATAATAAACCGGGTGAAAAACAATAGGGTTTCAGCCCCTTCAGGGCTTGAACCCCTAATAATAAACCGGGTGAAAAACAATAGGGTTTCAGCCCCTTCAGGGCTTGAACCCCTAATAAATGGGAAACGGAAGGTGCGATGGTGATTCCGCACGGGCCTCCTAAAGCTACTTTTCCACCCCGAGTCCAACGCCGCCATCCCTGAGCCTCTAGGAGTTAGGGTTGCGGAGATACGTTGCTGTAGCGCCCCCCATAGGCAAACAATAGCGCCCCCTACAGGCCAAATGACAATTTCTTTTCTGAAATCAGCTCAGAAGTGTCAAGTGTCATACAAGAAGGAAGGCTGGCCATAATGACAATGAATCAGCACTTCCTGCCGCCCTTCAAAAGAAAACCATTTAGAAGGTACAGGTACTGAATGCTGCTATAGCGCCCCCTTTTGGTCGAATTGCACAAAATTTGACACGCATGGTCTGGGATGGTCTCCGAAGACCTCCTGCAAGTTTCCTGAAGATTCCTTCATCGGTAATGAAGTTATGACAATTTAGCTGATAGGCCACGCCCTCTCACAACTTTAACGATTAATATCTCCGAAACTAAAGTAGCTTTCAAAAATCCACCAATCACGATTGTAGAGCTTGCTCCATAGATGCTTCCTGTCGATTCTAGTGCAAATCGGTCCAACGGTCTAGGAGGAGATGCAAAAAATGTGTTTTCCAAACTTTTCCAAATATCTCAAAAACTTTCCAGGCGGACCTTGGGGGGTACTTTGAAGAGCAGGTTCACCTGAACATCTGGAAAAAAAAAGTTTGAAAATCGGACCAACGGCGTGGAAGTTATGGCCTTTCAAAGTTTGAAATTTGAACCCCTAATTATAGCGCCCCCATCAGGCCGATTCACAAAATATTTCTGGAGCATCTAGGAACCAACCATATCTGTCAGTGGGCCAAATCTCATGTCTCTGCAGTATACCAACTCACGGGAATTTGCAATGAGGCAGAGAGGAAAAGAAAAAATAAACCATAATATAGCCGCAAGCGGCGATGGGCGGGGTTCAAGCCTTGCGCAGATGACAAAGCTTCTGATTCTGACTAGGACATCCTCCTTGATATAGCTGACAAGTTTCGCGATCATTGGACAAACAGGTGTGGAGTTAGCCTTTTTTATGTTTAGCCACGCCCATTTCTGGCGTTTATGGCGCCCCCTTTTGGTCGAATTGCACAAAATTTGACACACATGGTCTAGGAATGGTTGCTTCTTTCCTTCAATACTCTTCGTTACTGTTCGACAACAATACACACATAACGCGATACTAAAACCCACGTTCAACGATAACTAGATGGTCGCACAGTCCCTAAAACAGAAACAAGACATAACGATAGTTAGGGATCATGATTAAACTCACCTAGGACTAGGTGAGGAAAAGCCAGAGGTGTTGCACTTCCTGCATCAGTTTTAATCCACACAGACTGTCCTCATCAGTGTTGTCCTCATCAGTGTTGTCACTTGTAAACAGAGCTTTGCACCCCGCCCCCATGTAACACGCTGAATTCTATTGATGTGGCTCATTGGCCGAAACTTGGAACAGTAGCAGACATTAAGCCAGTGAAACGCTGCATGCAAATGAATGAAAAACCCCCCTCAGCTAGGCGACTCAAGACTAAAATCTTGATTTTTTAAATCGCTAAATATACCTATTTACTGGTTATATAACGACTCAATTTGATGTGGGATGGATAGTCCATACTCTCCTTTGTGTAATTATAAAAAATAAAAAAAAAAGCATTTTTTCACATATCAAACTACTAACTCCAATTGCGCGATTTCGACTTGGCGAGATTGTACTCAATTTACCAGAGGGTGACACATATCGCAACGGTGCGTTTTTTTTCAAAAACCACGAAAGTGTTGTGCAGGACACTCATCACATGATGTGTGCTTTGGTTTGGTGAAGATTGGACAAAATTTCAAGGAGGAAGCGCAAAAAAACTGTTTTGGACAAAATTCAAAATGGCGGAAAATGTAGTTGGCGGAAAGGGGCGTGGCCTAGTTGAGTAGATGCGGGAGGACCCAAGGAATCCAGGGAAAAAATAAGTTTGACGATAGACCCCACGGTTCAAAAGTTATGGACCAAAAGGTAAGGAGGGCTGTTATAGCGCCACCATCTTGTCAATTGGTGCAATTTTTCCGTGGATAGTAAAAGACCCCTCTGTGAACCTCCCTAACAAGTTTCGTAGCTGTACCTTGTATGGTTTCTGAGATACAGCTAATTTAATGTGTTATTTTTGTCTACATCATTCTCTCTACCCAAGATGCAACACTCCTGCTCAGAGTTACTGTTAAGCTATATGTATGTGGTCAAATCACACTGGATTCCTGCTTCCAGTACACTTTTTGCATGTGTTTTTTAACAGAGAAGAGTTGGAGCTGCTGAAAACATACAGTATGCAAATTAGAGTGAGAGCATGAGTGATATACCCACTGTGATACAAGTATAGGTGTGTCTGTTGTCTGTACAATAGCTGTCAAGTGTCATACAAGAAGGAAGGCTGGCCATAATGACAATGAATCCGCACTTCCTGCCGCCCTTCAAAATCAAACAATTTAGAAGGTACAGGTACTGAATGCTGCTATAGCGCCCCCTTTTGGTGGAATTGCACCAAATTTGACACGCACGGTCTGGGATGGTCTCCGAAGACCTCCTGTAAGTTTCGTGAAGATTCCTTAATCGGTCATGAAGTAATGACAATTTAGCTGTGAGGCCACGCCCCTCTCAACTTTAACGATCAATATCTCCGAAACTAAAGTAGATTTTCAAAAATGCAAAAAGCACGGTTGTAGAGCTTGCTCCAAAGATGCTTCCTGGAGATTCTAGTGCAAATCGGTCAAACGGTCTAGGAGGAGATGCAAAAAATGTGTTTTCCAAACTTTTCCAAATATCTCAAAAACTTTCCAGGCGGACATTGAGGGTCCTTATGGCAAACTTGTAGAGCAGGTCCACCTGAACATCTGGAAAAAAAAAGTTTGAAAATCGGACCAACGGCGTGGAAGTTATGGCCTTTAACGTAAAACCGTCGATTATAGCGCCACCTTCAGGCCGATTCGAAAAATCTTTTTTGAGCACCTACCAGCCAACAATATCTGTCATTGGGCCAGGTTTCAGGTCTCTACCATTTACCAACTCACGGGAATTTGCGTCGGGGCAGATGAACAATAATAACGAGAATAATAAATATAGCCGCAAGCGGCGATGGGCGGGGTTCAAGCCTTGCGCAGATGACAAAGCTTCTGATTCTGACTAGGACATCCTCCTTGATATATCTGACAAGTTTCGCGATCATTGGACAAACAGGTGTGGAGTTACAGCCTTTTTTATGTTAAGCCACGCCCATTTCTGGCGTTTATGGCGCCCCCTTTTGGTCGATTTGCACAAAATTCGACACACATGGTCTAGGATGGTCTCTGAAGACCTCCTGCAAGTTTCGTGAAGATTCCTCCATCGGTAATGAAGTTATGACAATTTAGCTGATAGGCCACGCCCTCTCACAACTTTAACGATCAATATCTCAGAAACGAAAGTAGATTTTCAAAAATCCAAAAAGCACGATTGTAGAGCTTGCTCCAAAGATGCTTCCTGGCGATGTTGGTACAAATCGGTCCAACGGTCTAGGAGGAGATGCAAAAAATGTGTTTTCCAAACTTTTCCAAATATCTCAAAAACTTTCCAGGCGGACCTTGAGGAAACGGGGGGGTACTTTGAAGAGCAGGATCACCTGAACATGTGGAAAAAAGTTTTTTGAAAATCGGACAAACGGCATGGAAGTTATGGCCTTTCAAAGTTTGAAATTTGAACCCCTAATTATAGCGCCCCCATCAGGCCGACTCACAAAATATTTCTGGAGCATCTAGGAACCAACCATATCTGTCAGTGGGCCAAATCTCATGTCTCTGCAGTATACCAACTCACGGGAATTTGCAATGAGGCAGAGAGGAAAAGAAAAAATAAACCATAATATAGCCGCAAGCGGCGATGGGCGGGGTTCAAGCCTTGCGCAGATGGCAAAGCTTCTGATTCTGACTAGGACATCCTCCTTGATATATCTGACAAGTTTCGCGATCATTGGACAAACAGGTGTGGAGTTACAGCCTTTTTTATGTTAAGCCACGCCCATTTCTGGCGTTTATGGCGCCCCCTTTTGGTCGAATTGCACAAGATTTGACACACATGGTCTAGGATGGTCTCCGAAGACCTCGTGCAAGTTTCGTGAAGATTCCTTAATCGGTCATGAAGTTATGACAATTTAGCTGTGAGGCCACGCCCTCTCTCAACTTTAACGATCAATATCTCTGAAACTAAAGTAGATTTTCAAAAATGCAAAAAGCACGGTTGTAGAGCTTGCTCCAAAGATGCTTCCTGGAGATTCTAGTGCAAATCGGTCAAACGGTCTAGGAGGAGATGCAAAAAATGTGTTTTCCAAACTTTTCCAAATATCTCAAAAACTTTCCAGGCGGACATTAAGGGTCCTTATGGCAAATTTGTAGAGCAGGTCCACCTGAACATCTGGGAAAAAAAAGTTTGAAAATCGGACCAACGGCGTGGAAGTTAAGGCCTTTAACGTAAAACCATCGATTATAGCGCCACCTTCAGGCCGATTCGAAAAATCTTTTTTGAGCACCTACCTGCCAACAATATCTGTCATTTGGCCAAATGTCAGGTCTCTACCATTTACCAACTCACGGGAATTTGCGTTGGGGCAGATGAACAAGAAGAAGAATAATAATAAATATAGCCGCAAGCGGCGATGGGCGGGGTTCAAGCCTTGCGCAGATGACAAAGCTTCTGATTCTGACTAGGACATCCTCCTTGATATCTCTGACAAGTTTCGCGATCATTGGACAAACAGGTGTGGAGTTACAGCCTTTTTTATGTTAAGCCACGCCCATTTCTGGCGTTTATGGCGCCCCCTTTTGGTCGAATTGCACAACATTTGACACACATGGTCTAGGATGGTCTCCGAAGACCTCCTGCAAGTTTCGTGAAGATTCCTTAATCGGTCATGAAGTTATTACAATTTAGCTGTGAGGCCACGCCCTCTCACAACTTTAACGATTAATATCTCCGAAACGAAAGGAGATTTCAAAGGTTTCAAAAAGCCAGTTTGTAGAGCTTGCTCCATAGATGCTTTCTGGCGATGGTGGTGCAAATCGGTCCAACGGTCTAGGAGGAGATGTCAAAAATGTGTTTTCCAAACTTTTCCAAATATCTCAAAAACTTTCCAGGCGGACATTGAGGGTCCTTATGGCAAATTTGTAGAGCAGCTCCACCTGAACATCTGGAAAAAAAAAGTTTGAAAATCGGACCAACGGCGTGGAAGTTAAGGCCTTTAACGTAAAACCATCGATTATAGCGCCACCTTCAGGCCGATTCGAAAAATATTTTTTGAGCAGCTACCTGCCAACAATATCTGTCATTGGGCCAAATCTCAGGTCTCTACCATTTACCAACTCACGGGAATTTGCGTTGGGGCAGATGAACAAGAAGAAGAATAATAATAATAAATATAGCCGCAAGCGGCGATGGGCGGGGTTCAAGCCTTGCGCAGATGACAAAGCTTCTGATTCTGACTAGGACATCCTCCTTGATATATCTGCCAAGTTTTGCGATCATTGGACAAACAGGTGTGGAGTTACAGCCTTTTTTATGTTAAGCCACGCCCATTTCTGGCTTTTATGGCGCCCCCTTTTGGTCGAATTGCACAAAATTTGACACACATGGTCTAGGATGGTCTCCGAAGACCTCCTGCAAGTTTCGTGAAGATTCCTTAATCGGTCATGAAGTTATGACAATTTAGCTGTGAGGCCACGCCCTCTCACAACTTCAACGATTAATATCTCCGAAACGAAAGGAGATTTCAAAGGTTTCAAAAAGCCAGTTTGTAGAGCTTGCTCCATAGATGCTTCCTGGCGATGGTGGTGCAAATCGGTCCAACGGTCTAGGAGGAGATGCAAAAAATGTGTTTTCCAAACTTTTCCAAATATCTCAAAAACTTTCCAGGCGGACATTGAGGGTCCTTATGGCAAACTTGTAGAGCAGGTTCACCTGAACATCTGGAAAAAAAAAGTTTGAAAATCGGACCAACGGCGTGGAAGTTAAGGCCTTTAACGTAAAACCTTCGATTATAGCGCCACCTTCAGGCCGATTCGAAAAATCTTTTTTGAGCACCTACCAGCCAACAATATCTGTCATTGGGCCAAATGTGAGGTCTCTACCATTTACCAACTCACGGGAATTTGCGTTGGGGCAGATGAAAAACAACAAGAATAATAATAATAATAATAAACCGGGTGAAAAACAATAGGGTTTCAGCCCCTTCAGGGCTTGAACCCCTAATAATAAACCGGGTGAAAAACAATAGGGTTTCAGCCCCTTCAGGGCTTGAACCCCTAAATATAGCCGCAAGCGGCGATGGGCGGGGTTCAAGCCTTGCGCAGATGACAAAGCTTCTGATTCTGACTAGGACATCCTCCTTGATATATCTGACAAGTTTCGCGATCATTGGACAAACAGGTGTGGAGTTACAGCCTTTTTTATGTTAAGCCACGCCCATTTCTGGCGTTTATGGCGCCCCCTTTTGGTGGAATTGCACCAAATTTGACACACATGGTCTAGGATGGTCTCCGAAGACCTCCTGCAAGTTTGGTGAAGATTCCTTAATCGGTCATGAAGTTATGACAATTTAGCTGTGAGGCCACGCCCTCTCTCAACTTTAACGATCAATATCTCCGAAACTAAAGTAGATTTTCAAAAATGCAAAAAGCACGGTTGTAGAGCTTGCTCCAAAGATACTTCCTGGAGATTCTAGTGCAAATCGGTCAAACGGTTTAGGAGGAGATGCAAAAAATGTGTTTTCCAAACTTTTCCAAATATCTCAAAAACTTTCCAGGCGGACATTGAGGGTCCTTATGGCAAACTTGTAGAGCAGGTCCACCTGAACATCTGGAAAAAAAAAGTTTGAAAATCGGACCAACGGCGTGGAAGTTAAGGCCTTTAACGTAAAACCATCGATTATAGCGCCACCTTCAGGCCGATTCGAAAAATATTTTTTGAGCAGCTACCTGCCAACAATATCTGTCATTGGGCCAAATCTCAGGTCTCTACCATTTACCAACTCACGGGAATTTGCGTTGGGGCAGATGAACAAGAAGAAGAATAATAATAATAAATATAGCCGCAAGCGGCGATGGGCGGGGTTCAAGCCTTGCGCAGATGACAAAGCTTCTGATTCTGACTAGGACATCCTCCTTGATATATCTGCCAAGTTTTGCGATCATTGGACAAACAGGTGTGGAGTTACAGCCTTTTTTATGTTAAGCCACGCCCATTTCTGGCTTTTATGGCGCCCCCTTTTGGTCGAATTGCACAAAATTTGACACACATGGTCTAGGATGGTCTCCGAAGACCTCCTGCAAGTTTCGTGAAGATTCCTTAATCGGTCATGAAGTTATGACAATTTAGCTGTGAGGCCACGCCCTCTCACAACTTCAACGATTAATATCTCCGAAACGAAAGGAGATTTCAAAGGTTTCAAAAAGCCAGTTTGTAGAGCTTGCTCCATAGATGCTTCCTGGCGATGGTGGTGCAAATCGGTCCAACGGTCTAGGAGGAGATGCAAAAAATGTGTTTTCCAAACTTTTCCAAATATCTCAAAAACTTTCCAGGCGGACATTGAGGGTCCTTATGGCAAACTTGTAGAGCAGGTTCACCTGAACATCTGGAAAAAAAAAGTTTGAAAATCGGACCAACGGCGTGGAAGTTAAGGCCTTTAACGTAAAACCTTCGATTATAGCGCCACCTTCAGGCCGATTCGAAAAATCTTTTTTGAGCACCTACCAGCCAACAATATCTGTCATTGGGCCAAATGTGAGGTCTCTACCATTTACCAACTCACGGGAATTTGCGTTGGGGCAGATGAAAAACAACAAGAATAATAATAATAATAATAAACCGGGTGAAAAACAATAGGGTTTCAGCCCCTTCAGGGCTTGAACCCCTAATAATAAACCGGGTGAAAAACAATAGGGTTTCAGCCCCTTCAGGGCTTGAACCCCTAAATATAGCCGCAAGCGGCGATGGGCGGGGTTCAAGCCTTGCGCAGATGACAAAGCTTCTGATTCTGACTAGGACATCCTCCTTGATATATCTGACAAGTTTCGCGATCATTGGACAAACAGGTGTGGAGTTACAGCCTTTTTTATGTTAAGCCACGCCCATTTCTGGCGTTTATGGCGCCCCCTTTTGGTGGAATTGCACCAAATTTGACACACATGGTCTAGGATGGTCTCCGAAGACCTCCTGCAAGTTTGGTGAAGATTCCTTAATCGGTCATGAAGTTATGACAATTTAGCTGTGAGGCCACGCCCTCTCTCAACTTTAACGATCAATATCTCCGAAACTAAAGTAGATTTTCAAAAATGCAAAAAGCACGGTTGTAGAGCTTGCTCCAAAGATACTTCCTGGAGATTCTAGTGCAAATCGGTCAAACGGTTTAGGAGGAGATGCAAAAAATGTGTTTTCCAAACTTTTCCAAATATCTCAAAAACTTTCCAGGCGGACATTGAGGGTCCTTATGGCAAACTTGTAGAGCAGGTCCACCTGAACATCTGGAAAAAAAAAGTTTGAAAATCGGACCAACGGCGTGGAAGTTAAGGCCTTTAACGTAAAACCATCGATTATAGCGCCACCTTCAGGCCGATTCGAAAAATCTTTTTTGAGCACCTACCTGCCAACAATATCTGTCATTGGGCCAAAGTTCAGGTCTCTGCCATTTACCAACTCACGGGAATTTGCGTTGGGGCAGATGAACAACAAGAATAATAATAATAATAATAATAATAATAATAAACCGGGTGAAAAACAATAGGGTTTCAGCCCCTTCAGGGCTTGAACCCCTAATAAACCGGGTGAAAAACAATAGGGTTTCAGCCCCTTCAGGGCTTGAACCCCTAATAAATGGGAAACGGAAGGTGCGATGGTGATTCCGCACGGGCCTCCTAAAGCTACTTTTCCACCCCGAGTCCAACGCCGCCATCCCTGAGCCTCTACGACTTACGGTTGCAGAGATACGTTGCTGTAGCGCCCCCCATAGGCAAACAATAGCGCCCCCTACAGGCCAAATGACAATTTCTTTTCTGCAATCAGCTCAGAAGTGTCAAGTGTCATACAAGAAGGAAGGCTGGCCATAATGGCAATGAATCAGCACTTCCTGCCGCCCTTCAAAATCAAACAATTTAGAAGGTACAGGTACTGAATGCTGCTATAGCGCCCCCTTTTGGTGGAATTGCACAAAATTTGACACACATGGTCTAGGATGGTCTCCGAAGACCTCCTGCAAGTTTCGTGAAGATTCCTTAATCGGTCATGAAGTAATGACAATTTAGCTGTGAGGTCACGCCCTCTCACAACTTTAACGATTAATATCTCCAAAACGAAAGGAGATTTCAAAGGTTTCAAAAAGGCAGTTTGTAGAGCTTGCTCCATAGATGCTTCCTGGTGATGGTGGTGCAAATCGGTCCAATGGTCTAGGAGGAGATGCAAAAAATGTGTTTTCCAAACTTTTCCAAATATCTCAAAAACTTTCCAGGCGGACATTGAGGGTCCTTATGGCAAACTTGTAGAGCAGGTCCACCTGAACATCTGGAAAAAAAAAGTTTGAAAATCGGACCAACGGCGTGGAAGTTAGGGCCTTTAACGTAAAACCGTGGATTATAGCGCCACCTTCAGGCCGATTCGAAAAATCTTTTTTGAGCACCTACCAGCCAACAATATCTGTCATTGGGCCAAATGTCAGGTCTCTACCATTTACCAACTCACGGGAATTTGCGTTGGGGCAGATGAACAAGAACGGGAATAATAATAAACCGGGTGAAAAACAATAGGGTTTCAGCCCCTTCAGGGCTTGAACCCCTAATAATAAACCGGGTGAAAAACAATAGGGTTTCAGCCCCTTCAGGGCTTGAACCCCTAATAAATGGGAAACGGAAGGTGCAATGGTGATTCCGCACGGGCCTCCTAAAGCTACTTTTCCACCCCGAGTCCAACGCCGCCATCCCTGAGCCTCTAGGAGTTAGGGTTGCGGAGATACGTTGCTGTAGCGCCCCCCATAGGCAAACAATAGCGCCCCCTACAGGCCAAATGACAATTTCTTTTCTGAAATCAGCTCAGAAGTGTCAAGTGTCATACAAGAAGGAAGGCTGGCCATAATGACAATGAATCAGCACTTCCTGCCGCCCTTCAAAAGAAAACCATTTAGAAGGTACAGGTACTGAATGCTGCTATAGCGCCCCCTTTTGGTCGAATTGCACAAAATTTGACACGCATGGTCTGGGATGGTCTCCGAAGACCTCCTGCAAGTTTCCTGAAGATTCCTTCATCGGTAATGAAGTTATGACAATTTAGCTGATAGGCCACGCCCTCTCACAACTTTAACGATTAATATCTCCGAAACTAAAGTAGCTTTCAAAAATCCACCAATCACGATTGTAGAGCTTGCTCCATAGATGCTTCCTGTCGATTCTAGTGCAAATCGGTCCAACGGTCTAGGAGGAGATGCAAAAAATGTGTTTTCCAAACTTTTCCAAATATCTCAAAAACTTTCCAGGCGGACCTTGGGGGGTACTTTGAAGAGCAGGTTCACCTGAACATCTGGAAAAAAAAAGTTTGAAAATCGGACCAACGGCGTGGAAGTTATGGCCTTTCAAAGTTTGAAATTTGAACCCCTAATTATAGCGCCCCCATCAGGCCGATTCACAAAATATTTCTGGAGCATCTAGGAACCAACCATATCTGTCAGTGGGCCAAATCTCATGTCTCTGCAGTATACCAACTCACGGGAATTTGCAATGAGGCAGAGAGGAAAAGAAAAAATAAACCATAATATAGCCGCAAGCGGCGATGGGCGGGGTTCAAGCCTTGCGCAGATGACAAAGCTTCTGATTCTGACTAGGACATCCTCCTTGATATAGCTGACAAGTTTCGCGATCATTGGACAAACAGGTGTGGAGTTAGCCTTTTTTATGTTTAGCCACGCCCATTTCTGGCGTTTATGGCGCCCCCTTTTGGTCGAATTGCACAAAATTTGACACACATGGTCTAGGAATGGTTGCTTCTTTCCTTCAATACTCTTCGTTACTGTTCGACAACAATACACACATAACGCGATACTAAAACCCACGTTCAACGATAACTAGATGGTCGCACAGTCCCTAAAACAGAAACAAGACATAACGATAGTTAGGGATCATGATTAAACTCACCTAGGACTAGGTGAGGAAAAGCCAGAGGTGTTGCACTTCCTGCATCAGTTTTAATCCACACAGACTGTCCTCATCAGTGTTGTCCTCATCAGTGTTGTCACTTGTAAACAGAGCTTTGCACCCCGCCCCCATGTAACACGCTGAATTCTATTGATGTGGCTCATTGGCCGAAACTTGGAACAGTAGCAGACATTAAGCCAGTGAAACGCTGCATGCAAATGAATGAAAAACCCCCCTCAGCTAGGCGACTCAAGACTAAAATCTTGATTTTTTAAATCGCTAAATATACCTATTTACTGGTTATATAACGACTCAATTTGATGTGGGATGGATAGTCCATACTCTCCTTTGTGTAATTATAAAAAAGAAAAAAAAAAGCATTTTTTCACATATCAAACTACTAACTCCAATTGCGCGATTTCGACTTGGCGAGATTGTACTCAATTTACCAGAGGGTGACACATATCGCAACGGTGCGTTTTTTTTCAAAAACCACGAAAGTGTTGTGCAGGACACTCATCACATGATGTGTGCTTTGGTTTGGTGAAGATTGGACAAAATTTCAAGGAGGAAGCGCAAAAAAACTGTTTTGGACAAAATTCAAAATGGCGGAAAATGTAGTTGGCGGAAAGGGGCGTGGCCTAGTTGAGTAGATGCGGGAGGACCCAAGGAATCCAGGGAAAAAATAAGTTTGACGATAGACCCCACGGTTCAAAAGTTATGGACCAAAAGGTAAGGAGGGCTGTTATAGCGCCACCATCTTGTCAATTGGTGCAATTTTTCCGTGGATAGTAAAAGACCCCTCTGTGAACCTCCCTAACAAGTTTCGTAGCTGTACCTTGTATGGTTTCTGAGATACAGCTAATTTAATGTGTTATTTTTGTCTACATCATTCTCTCTACCCAAGATGCAACACTCCTGCTCAGAGTTACTGTTAAGCTATATGTATGTGGTCAAATCACACTGGATTCCTGCTTCCAGTACACTTTTTGCATGTGTTTTTTAACAGAGAAGAGTTGGAGCTGCTGAAAACATACAGTATGCAAATTAGAGTGAGAGCATGAGTGATATACCCACTGTGATACAAGTATAGGTGTGTCTGTTGTCTGTACAATAGCTGTCAAGTGTCATACAAGAAGGAAGGCTGGCCATAATGACAATGAATCCGCACTTCCTGCCGCCCTTCAAAATCAAACAATTTAGAAGGTACAGGTACTGAATGCTGCTATAGCGCCCCCTTTTGGTGGAATTGCACCAAATTTGACACGCACGGTCTGGGATGGTCTCCGAAGACCTCCTGTAAGTTTCGTGAAGATTCCTTAATCGGTCATGAAGTAATGACAATTTAGCTGTGAGGCCACGCCCCTCTCAACTTTAACGATCAATATCTCCGAAACTAAAGTAGATTTTCAAAAATGCAAAAAGCACGGTTGTAGAGCTTGCTCCAAAGATGCTTCCTGGAGATTCTAGTGCAAATCGGTCAAACGGTCTAGGAGGAGATGCAAAAAATGTGTTTTCCAAACTTTTCCAAATATCTCAAAAACTTTCCAGGCGGACATTGAGGGTCCTTATGGCAAACTTGTAGAGCAGGTCCACCTGAACATCTGGAAAAAAAAAGTTTGAAAATCGGACCAACGGCGTGGAAGTTATGGCCTTTAACGTAAAACCGTCGATTATAGCGCCACCTTCAGGCCGATTCGAAAAATCTTTTTTGAGCACCTACCAGCCAACAATATCTGTCATTGGGCCAGGTTTCAGGTCTCTACCATTTACCAACTCACGGGAATTTGCGTCGGGGCAGATGAACAATAATAACGAGAATAATAAATATAGCCGCAAGCGGCGATGGGCGGGGTTCAAGCCTTGCGCAGATGACAAAGCTTCTGATTCTGACTAGGACATCCTCCTTGATATATCTGACAAGTTTCGCGATCATTGGACAAACAGGTGTGGAGTTACAGCCTTTTTTATGTTAAGCCACGCCCATTTCTGGCGTTTATGGCGCCCCCTTTTGGTCGATTTGCACAAAATTCGACACACATGGTCTAGGATGGTCTCCGAAGACCTCCTGCAAGTTTCGTGAAGATTCCTCCATCGGTAATGAAGTTATGACAATTTAGCTGATAGGCCACGCCCTCTCACAACTTTAACGATCAATATCTCAGAAACGAAAGTAGATTTTCAAAAATCCAAAAAGCACGATTGTAGAGCTTGCTCCAAAGATGCTTCCTGGCGATGTTGGTACAAATCGGTCCAACGGTCTAGGAGGAGATGCAAAAAATGTGTTTTCCAAACTTTTCCAAATATCTCAAAAACTTTCCAGGCGGACCTTGAGGAAACGGGGGGCTACTTTGAAGAGCAGGATCACCTGAACATGTGGAAAAAAGTTTTTTGAAAATCGGACAAACGGCATGGAAGTTATGGCCTTTCAAAGTTTGAAATTTGAACCCCTAATTATAGCGCCCCCATCAGGCCGACTCACAAAATATTTCTGGAGCATCTAGGAACCAACCATATCTGTCAGTGGGCCAAATCTCATGTCTCTGCAGTATACCAACTCACGGGAATTTGCAATGAGGCAGAGAGGAAAAGAAAAAATAAACCATAATATAGCCGCAAGCGGCGATGGGCGGGGTTCAAGCCTTGCGCAGATGGCAAAGCTTCTGATTCTGACTAGGACATCCTCCTTGATATATCTGACAAGTTTCGCGATCATTGGACAAACAGGTGTGGAGTTACAGCCTTTTTTATGTTAAGCCACGCCCATTTCTGGCGTTTATGGCGCCCCCTTTTGGTCGAATTGCACAAGATTTGACACACATGGTCTAGGATGGTCTCCGAAGACCTCGTGCAAGTTTCGTGAAGATTCCTTAATCGGTCATGAAGTTATGACAATTTAGCTGTGAGGCCACGCCCTCTCTCAACTTTAACGATCAATATCTCTGAAACTAAAGTAGATTTTCAAAAATGCAAAAAGCACGGTTGTAGAGCTTGCTCCAAAGATGCTTCCTGGAGATTCTAGTGCAAATCGGTCAAACGGTCTAGGAGGAGATGCAAAAAATGTGTTTTCCAAACTTTTCCAAATATCTCAAAAACTTTCCAGGCGGACATTAAGGGTCCTTATGGCAAATTTGTAGAGCAGGTCCACCTGAACATCTGGGAAAAAAAAGTTTGAAAATCGGACCAACGGCGTGGACTTAAGGCCTTTAACGTAAAACCATCGATTATAGCGCCACCTTCAGGCCGATTCGAAAAATCTTTTTTGAGCACCTACCTGCCAACAATATCTGTCATTTGGCCAAATGTCAGGTCTCTACCATTTACCAACTCACGGGAATTTGCGTTGGGGCAGATGAACAAGAAGAAGAATAATAATAAATATAGCCGCAAGCGGCGATGGGCGGGGTTCAAGCCTTGCGCAGATGACAAAGCTTCTGATTCTGACTAGGACATCCTCCTTGATATCTCTGACAAGTTTCGCGATCATTGGACAAACAGGTGTGGAGTTACAGCCTTTTTTATGTTAAGCCACGCCCATTTCTGGCGTTTATGGCGCCCCCTTTTGGTCGAATTGCACAACATTTGACACACATGGTCTTGGATGGTCTCCGAAGACCTCCTGCAAGTTTCGTGAAGATTCCTTAATCGGTCATGAAGTTATTACAATTTAGCTGTGAGGCCACGCCCTCTCACAACTTTAACGATTAATATCTCCGAAACGAAAGGAGATTTCAAAGGTTTCAAAAAGCCAGTTTGTAGAGCTTGCTCCATAGATGCTTTCTGGCGATGGTGGTGCAAATCGGTCCAACGGTCTAGGAGGAGATGTCAAAAATGTGTTTTCCAAACTTTTCCAAATATCTCAAAAACTTTCCAGGCGGACATTGAGGGTCCTTATGGCAAATTTGTAGAGCAGCTCCACCTGAACATCTGGAAAAAAAAAGTTTGAAAATCGGACCAACGGCGTGGAAGTTAAGGCCTTTAACGTAAAACCATCGATTATAGCGCCACCTTCAGGCCGATTCGAAAAATATTTTTTGAGCAGCTACCTGCCAACAATATCTGTCATTGGGCCAAATCTCAGGTCTCTACCATTTACCAACTCACGGGAATTTGCGTTGGGGCAGATGAACAAGAAGAAGAATAATAATAATAAATATAGCCGCAAGCGGCGATGGGCGGGGTTCAAGCCTTGCGCAGATGACAAAGCTTCTGATTCTGACTAGGACATCCTCCTTGATATATCTGCCAAGTTTTGCGATCATTGGACAAACAGGTGTGGAGTTACAGCCTTTTTTATGTTAAGCCACGCCCATTTCTGGCTTTTATGGCGCCCCCTTTTGGTCGAATTGCACAAAATTTGACACACATGGTCTAGGATGGTCTCCGAAGACCTCCTGCAAGTTTCGTGAAGATTCCTTAATCGATCATGAAGTTATGACAATTTAGCTGTGAGGCCACGCCCTCTCACAACTTCAACGATTAATATCTCCGAAACGAAAGGAGATTTCAAAGGTTTCAAAAAGCCAGTTTGTAGAGCTTGCTCCATAGATGCTTCCTGGCGATGGTGGTGCAAATCGGTCCAACGGTCTAGGAGGAGATGCAAAAAATGTGTTTTCCAAACTTTTCCAAATATCTCAAAAACTTTCCAGGCGGACATTGAGGGTCCTTATGGCAAACTTGTAGAGCAGGTTCACCTGAACATCTGGAAAAAAAAAGTTTGAAAATCGGACCAACGGCGTGGAAGTTAAGGCCTTTAACGTAAAACCTTCGATTATAGCGCCACCTTCAGGCCGATTCGAAAAATCTTTTTTGAGCACCTACCAGCCAACAATATCTGTCATTGGGCCAAATGTGAGGTCTCTACCATTTACCAACTCACGGGAATTTGCGTTGGGGCAGATGAAAAACAACAAGAATAATAATAAATATAGCCGCAAGCGGCGATGGGCGGGGTTCAAGCCTTGCGCAGATGACAAAGCTTCTGATTCTGACTAGGACATCCTCCTTGATATATCTGACAAGTTTCGCGATCATTGGACAAACAGGTGTGGAGTTACAGCCTTTTTATGTTAAGCCACGCCCATTTCTGGCGTTTATGGCGCCCCCTTTTGGTGGAATTGCACAAAATTTGACACGCATGGTCTGGGATGGTCTCCGAAGACCTCCTGCAAGTTTCGTGAAGATTCCTTAATCGGTCATGAAGTTATGACAATTTAGCTGTGAGGCCACGCCCCTCTCAACTTTAACGATCAATATCTCCGAAATTAAAGTAGATTTTCAAAAATGCAAAAAGCACGGTTGTAGAGCTTGCTCCAAAGATGCTTCCTGGAGATTCTAGTGCAAATCGGTCAAACGGTCTAGGAGGAGATGCAAAAAATGTGTTTTCCAAACTTTTCCAAATATCTCAAAAACTTTCCAGGCGGACATTGAGGGTCCTTATGGCAAAGTTGTAGAGCAGGTTCACCTGAACATCTGGAAAAAAAAAGTTTGAAAATCGGACCAACGGCGTGGAAGTTAAGGCCTTTAACGTAAAACCATCGATTATAGCGCCACCTTCAGGCCGATTCGAAAAATCTTTTTTGAGCACCTACCAGCCAACAATATCTGTCATTGGGCCAGGTTTCAGGTCTCTACCATTTACCAACTCACGGGAATTTGCGTTGGGGCAGATGAAAAATAATAATAATAATAATAATAATAATAAACCGGCACAAAAACAATAGGGTTTCAGCCCCTTCAGGGCTTGAACCCCTAATAATAATAATAAACCGGGTGAAAAACAATAGGGTTTCAGCCCCTTCAGGGCTTGAACCCCTAATAAATGGGAAACGGAAGGTGCGATGGTGATTCCGCACGGGCCTCCTAAAGCTACTTTTCCACCCCGAGTCCAACGCAGCCATCCCTGAGCCTCTAGGAGTTAGGGTTGCGGAGATACGTTGCTGTAGCGCCCCCCATAGGCAAACAATAGCGCCCCCTACAGGCCAAATGACAATTTATTTTCTGAAATCAGCTCAGAAGTGTCAAGTGTCATACAAGAAGGAAGGCTGGCCATAATGGCAATGAATCAGCACTTCCTGCTGCCCTTCAAAATCAAACAATTTAGAAGGTACAGGTACTGAATGCTGCTATAGCGCCCCCTTTTGGTCGAATTGCACCAAATTTGACACGCATGGTCTAGGATGGTCTCCGAAGACCTCCTGCAAGTTTCGTGAAGATTCCTTAATCGGTCATGAAGTGATGACAATTTAGCTGATAGGCCACGCCCTCTCACAACTTTAACGATCAATATCTCCGAAACGAAAGGAGATTTCAAAGGTTTCAAAAAGCCAGTTTGTAGAGCTTGCTCCATAGATGCTTCCTGTCGATTCTAGTGGAAATCGGTCACACGGTCTAGGAGGAGATGCAAAAAATGTGTTTTCCAAACTTTTCCAAATATCTCAAAAACTTTCCAGGCGGACATTGAGGGTCCTTATGGCAAAGTTGTAGAGCAGCTCCACCTGAACATCTGGAAAAAAAAAGTTTGAAAATCGGACCAACGGCGTGGAAGTTAAGGCCTTTAACGTAAAACCATCGATTATAGCGCCACCTTCAGGCCGATTCGAAAAATCTTTTTTGAGCACCTACCAGCCAACAATATCTGTCATTGGGCCAAATGTCAGGTCTCTACCATTTACCAACTCACGGGAATTTGCGTTGGGGCAGATGAAAAATAATAATAATAATAAATATAGCCGCAAGCGGCGATGGGCGGGGTTCAAGCCTTGCGCAGATGACAAAGCTTCTGATTCTGACTAGGACATCCTCCTTGATATATCTGACAAGTTTCGCGATCATTGGACAAACAGGTGTGGAGTTACAGCCTTTTTATGTTAAGCCACGCCCATTTCTGGCGTTTATGGCGCCCCCTTTTGGTGGAATTGCACAAAATTTGACACGCATGGTCTGGGATGGTCTCCGAAGACCTCCTGCAAGTTTCGTGAAGATTCCTTAATCGGTCATGAAGTTATGACAATTTAGCTGTGAGGCCACGCCCCTCTCAACTTTAACGATCAATATCTCCGAAATTAAAGTAGATTTTCAAAAATGCAAAAAGCACGGTTGTAGAGCTTGCTCCAAAGATGCTTCCTGGAGATTCTAGTGCAAATCGGTCAAACGGTCTAGGAGGAGATGCAAAAAATGTGTTTTCCAAACTTTTCCAAATATCTCAAAAACTTTCCAGGCGGACATTGAGGGTCCTTATGGCAAAGTTGTAGAGCAGGTTCACCTGAACATCTGGAAAAAAAAAGTTTGAAAATCGGACCAACGGCGTGGAAGTTAAGGCCTTTAACGTAAAACCATCGATTATAGCGCCACCTTCAGGCCGATTCGAAAAATCTTTTTTGAGCACCTACCAGCCAACAATATCTGTCATTGGGCCAGGTTTCAGGTCTCTACCATTTACCAACTCACGGGAATTTGCGTTGGGGCAGATGAAAAAAAAAAATAATAATAATAATAATAATAATAAACCGGCACAAAAACAATAGGGTTTCAGCCCCTTCAGGGCTTGAACCCCTAATAATAATAAACCGGGTGAAAAACAATAGGGTTTCAGCCCCTTCAGGGCTTGAACCCCTAATAAATGGGAAACGGAAGGTGCGATGGTGATTCCGCACGGGCCTCCTAAAGCTACTTTTCCACCCCGAGTCCAACGCAGCCATCCCTGAGCCTCTAGGAGTTAGGGTTGCGGAGATACGTTGCTGTAGCGCCCCCCATAGGCAAACAATAGCGCCCCCTACAGGCCAAATGACAATTTATTTTCTGAAATCAGCTCAGAAGTGTCAAGTGTCATACAAGAAGGAAGGCTGGCCATAATGGCAATGAATCAGCACTTCCTGCTGCCCTTCAAAATCAAACAATTTAGAAGGTACAGGTACTGAATGCTGCTATAGCGCCCCCTTTTGGTCGAATTGCACCAAATTTGACACGCATGGTCTAGGATGGTCTCCGAAGACCTCCTGCAAGTTTCGTGAAGATTCCTTAATCGGTCATGAAGTGATGACAATTTAGCTGATAGGCCACGCCCTCTCACAACTTTAACGATCAATATCTCCGAAACGAAAGGAGATTTCAAAGGTTTCAAAAAGCCAGTTTGTAGAGCTTGCTCCATAGATGCTTCCTGTCGATTCTAGTGGAAATCGGTCACACGGTCTAGGAGGAGATGCAAAAAATGTGTTTTCCAAACTTTTCCAAATATCTCAAAAACTTTCCAGGCGGACATTGAGGGTCCTTATGGCAAAGTTGTAGAGCAGCTCCACCTGAACATCTGGAAAAAAAAAGTTTGAAAATCGGACCAACGGCGTGGAAGTTAAGGCCTTTAACGTAAAACCATCGATTATAGCGCCACCTTCAGGCCGATTCGAAAAATCTTTTTTGAGCACCTACCAGCCAACAATATCTGTCATTGGGCCAAATGTCAGGTCTCTACCATTTACCAACTCACGGGAATTTGCGTTGGGGCAGATGAAAAATAATAATAATAATAATAATAATAATAATAAACCGGGTGAAAAACAATAGGGTTTCAGCCCCTTCAGGGCTTGAACCCCTAATAATAATAAACCGGGTGAAAAACAATAGGGTTTCAGCCCCTTCAGGGCTTGAACCCCTAATAATAAACCGGGTGAAAAACAATAGGGTTTCAGCCCCTTCAGGGCTTGAACCCCTAAATATAGCCGCAAGCGGCGATGGGCGGGGTTCAAGCCTTGCGCAGATGACAAAGCTTCTGATTCTGACTAGGACATCCTCCTTGATATATCTGACAAGTTTCGCGATCATTGGACAAACAGGTGTGGAGTTACAGCCTTTTTTATGTTAAGCCACGCCCATTTCTGGCGTTTATGGCGCCCCCTTTTGGTGGAATTGCACCAAATTTGACACACATGGTCTAGGATGGTCTCCGAAGACCTCCTGCAAGTTTGGTGAAGATTCCTTAATCGGTCATGAAGTTATGACAATTTAGCTGTGAGGCCACGCCCTCTCTCAACTTTAACGATCAATATCTCCGAAACTAAAGTAGATTTTCAAAAATGCAAAAAGCACGGTTGTAGAGCTTGCTCCAAAGATACTTCCTGGAGATTCTAGTGCAAATCGGTCAAACGGTTTAGGAGGAGATGCAAAAAATGTGTTTTCCAAACTTTTCCAAATATCTCAAAAACTTTCCAGGCGGACATTGAGGGTCCTTATGGCATACTTGTAGAGCAGGTCCACCTGAACATCTGGAAAAAAAAAGTTTGAAAATCGGACCAACGGCGTGGAAGTTAAGGCCTTTAACGTAAAACCATCGATTATAGCGCCACCTTCAGGCCGATTCGAAAAATCTTTTTTGAGCACCTACCTGCCAACAATATCTGTCATTGGGCCAAAGTTCAGGTCTCTGCCATTTACCAACTCACGGGAATTTGCGTTGGGGCAGATGAACAACAAGAATAATAATAATAATAATAATAATAATAATAATAATAAACCGGGTGAAAAACAATAGGGTTTCAGCCCCTTCAGGGCTTGAACCCCTAATAAACCGGGTGAAAAACAATAGGGTTTCAGCCCCTTCAGGGCTTGAACCCCTAATAAATGGGAAACGGAAGGTGCGATGGTGATTCCGCACGGGCCTCCTAAAGCTACTTTTCCACCCCGAGTCCAACGCCGCCATCCCTGAGCCTCTACGACTTACGGTTGCGGAGATACGTTGCTGTAGCGCCCCCCATAGGCAAACAATAGCGCCCCCTACAGGCCAAATGACAATTTCTTTTCTGCAATCAGCTCAGAAGTGTCAAGTGTCATACAAGAAGGAAGGCTGGCCATAATGGCAATGAATCAGCACTTCCTGCCGCCCTTCAAAATCAAACAATTTAGAAGGTACAGGTACTGAATGCTGCTATAGCGCCCCCTTTTGGTGGAATTGCACAAAATTTGACACACATGGTCTAGGATGGTCTCCGAAGACCTCCTGCAAGTTTCGTGAAGATTCCTTAATCGGTCATGAAGTAATGACAATTTAGCTGTGAGGTCACGCCCTCTCACAACTTTAACGATTAATATCTCCAAAACGAAAGGAGATTTCAAAGGTTTCAAAAAGGCAGTTTGTAGAGCTTGCTCCATAGATGCTTCCTGGTGATGGTGGTGCAAATCGGTCCAATGGTCTAGGAGGAGATGCAAAAAATGTGTTTTCCAAACTTTTCCAAATATCTCAAAAACTTTCCAGGCGGACATTGAGGGTCCTTATGGCAAACTTGTAGAGCAGGTCCACCTGAACATCTGGAAAAAAAAAGTTTGAAAATCGGACCAACGGCGTGGAAGTTAGGGCCTTTAACGTAAAACCGTGGATTATAGCGCCACCTTCAGGCCGATTCGAAAAATCTTTTTTGAGCACCTACCAGCCAACAATATCTGTCATTGGGCCAAATGTCAGGTCTCTACCATTTACCAACTCACGGGAATTTGCGTTGGGGCAGATGAACAAGAACGGGAATAATAATAAACCGGGTGAAAAACAATAGGGTTTCAGCCCCTTCAGGGCTTGAACCCCTAATAATAAACCGGGTGAAAAACAATAGGGTTTCAGCCCCTTCAGGGCTTGAACCCCTAATAAATGGGAAACGGAAGGTGCGATGGTGATTCCGCACGGGCCTCCTAAAGCTACTTTTCCACCCCGAGTCCAACGCCGCCATCCCTGAGCCTCTAGGAGTTAGGGTTGCGGAGATACGTTGCTGTAGCGCCCCCCATAGGCAAACAATAGCGCCCCCTACAGGCCAAATGACAATTTCTTTTCTGAAATCAGCTCAGAAGTGTCAAGTGTCATACAAGAAGGAAGGCTGGCCATAATGACAATGAATCAGCACTTCCTGCCGCCCTTCAAAAGAAAACCATTTAGAAGGTACAGGTACTGAATGCTGCTATAGCGCCCCCTTTTGGTCGAATTGCACAAAATTTGACACGCATGGTCTGGGATGG
Organism: Poromitra crassiceps; assembly: GCF_964638095.1. Classification (NCBI taxonomy): domain Eukaryota; kingdom Metazoa; phylum Chordata; class Actinopteri; order Beryciformes; family Melamphaidae; genus Poromitra; species Poromitra crassiceps. The sequence goes on from NC_139626.1 coordinate 75,277,357, forward strand.
TCTCCGAAGACCTCCTGCAAGTTTCCTGAAGATTCCTTCATCGGTAATGAAGTTATGACAATTTAGCTGATAGGCCACGCCCTCTCACAACTTTAACGATTAATATCTCCGAAACTAAAGTAGCTTTCAAAAATCCACCAATCACGATTGTAGAGCTTGCTCCATAGATGCTTCCTGTCGATTCTAGTGCAAATCGGTCCAACGGTCTAGGAGGAGATGCAAAAAATGTGTTTTCCAAACTTTTCCAAATATCTCAAAAACTTTCCAGGCGGACCTTGGGGGGTACTTTGAAGAGCAGGTTCACCTGAACATCTGGAAAAAAAAAGTTTGAAAATCGGACCAACGGCGTGGAAGTTATGGCCTTTCAAAGTTTGAAATTTGAACCCCTAATTATAGCGCCCCCATCAGGCCGATTCACAAAATATTTCTGGAGCATCTAGGAACCAACCATATCTGTCAGTGGGCCAAATCTCATGTCTCTGCAGTATACCAACTCACGGGAATTTGCAATGAGGCAGAGAGGAAAAGAAAAAATAAACCATAATATAGCCGCAAGCGGCGATGGGCGGGGTTCAAGCCTTGCGCAGATGACAAAGCTTCTGATTCTGACTAGGACATCCTCCTTGATATAGCTGACAAGTTTCGCGATCATTGGACAAACAGGTGTGGAGTTAGCCTTTTTTATGTTTAGCCACGCCCATTTCTGGCGTTTATGGCGCCCCCTTTTGGTCGAATTGCACAAAATTTGACACACATGGTCTAGGAATGGTTGCTTCTTTCCTTCAATACTCTTCGTTACTGTTCGACAACAATACACACATAACGCGATACTAAAACCCACGTTCAACGATAACTAGATGGTCGCACAGTCCCTAAAACAGAAACAAGACATAACGATAGTTAGGGATCATGATTAAACTCACCTAGGACTAGGTGAGGAAAAGCCAGAGGTGTTGCACTTCCTGCATCAGTTTTAATCCACACAGACTGTCCTCATCAGTGTTGTCCTCATCAGTGTTGTCACTTGTAAACAGAGCTTTGCACCCCGCCCCCATGTAACACGCTGAATTCTATTGATGTGGCTCATTGGCCGAAACTTGGAACAGTAGCAGACATTAAGCCAGTGAAACGCTGCATGCAAATGAATGAAAAACCCCCCTCAGCTAGGCGACTCAAGACTAAAATCTTGATTTTTTAAATCGCTAAATATACCTATTTACTGGTTATATAACGACTCAATTTGATGTGGGATGGATAGTCCATACTCTCCTTTGTGTAATTATAAAAAAGAAAAAAAAAAGCATTTTTTCACATATCAAACTACTAACTCCAATTGCGCGATTTCGACTTGGCGAGATTGTACTCAATTTACCAGAGGGTGACACATATCGCAACGGTGCGTTTTTTTTCAAAAACCACGAAAGTGTTGTGCAGGACACTCATCACATGATGTGTGCTTTGGTTTGGTGAAGATTGGACAAAATTTCAAGGAGGAAGCGCAAAAAAACTGTTTTGGACAAAATTCAAAATGGCGGAAAATGTAGTTGGCGGAAAGGGGCGTGGCCTAGTTGAGTAGATGCGGGAGGACCCAAGGAATCCAGGGAAAAAATAAGTTTGACGATAGACCCCACGGTTCAAAAGTTATGGACCAAAAGGTAAGGAGGGCTGTTATAGCGCCACCATCTTGTCAATTGGTGCAATTTTTCCGTGGATAGTAAAAGACCCCTCTGTGAACCTCCCTAACAAGTTTCGTAGCTGTACCTTGTATGGTTTCTGAGATACAGCTAATTTAATGTGTTATTTTTGTCTACATCATTCTCTCTACCCAAGATGCAACACTCCTGCTCAGAGTTACTGTTAAGCTATATGTATGTGGTCAAATCACACTGGATTCCTGCTTCCAGTACACTTTTTGCATGTGTTTTTTAACAGAGAAGAGTTGGAGCTGCTGAAAACATACAGTATGCAAATTAGAGTGAGAGCATGAGTGATATACCCACTGTGATACAAGTATAGGTGTGTCTGTTGTCTGTACAATAGCTGTCAAGTGTCATACAAGAAGGAAGGCTGGCCATAATGACAATGAATCCGCACTTCCTGCCGCCCTTCAAAATCAAACAATTTAGAAGGTACAGGTACTGAATGCTGCTATAGCGCCCCCTTTTGGTGGAATTGCACCAAATTTGACACGCACGGTCTGGGATGGTCTCCGAAGACCTCCTGTAAGTTTCGTGAAGATTCCTTAATCGGTCATGAAGTAATGACAATTTAGCTGTGAGGCCACGCCCCTCTCAACTTTAACGATCAATATCTCCGAAACTAAAGTAGATTTTCAAAAATGCAAAAAGCACGGTTGTAGAGCTTGCTCCAAAGATGCTTCCTGGAGATTCTCGTGCAAATCGGTCAAACGGTCTAGGAGGAGATGCAAAAAATGTGTTTTCCAAACTTTTCCAAATATCTCAAAAACTTTCCAGGCGGACATTGAGGGTCCTTATGGCAAACTTGTAGAGCAGGTCCACCTGAACATCTGGAAAAAAAAAGTTTGAAAATCGGACCAACGGCGTGGAAGTTATGGCCTTTAACGTAAAACCGTCGATTATAGCGCCACCTTCAGGCCGATTCGAAAAATCTTTTTTGAGCACCTACCAGCCAACAATATCTGTCATTGGGCCAGGTTTCAGGTCTCTACCATTTACCAACTCACGGGAATTTGCGTCGGGGCAGATGAACAATAATAACGAGAATAATAAATATAGCCGCAAGCGGCGATGGGCGGGGTTCAAGCCTTGCGCAGATGACAAAGCTTCTGATTCTGACTAGGACATCCTCCTTGATATATCTGACAAGTTTCGCGATCATTGGACAAACAGGTGTGGAGTTACAGCCTTTTTTATGTTAAGCCACGCCCATTTCTGGCGTTTATGGCGCCCCCTTTTGGTCGATTTGCACAAAATTCGACACACATGGTCTAGGATGGTCTCCGAAGACCTCCTGCAAGTTTCGTGAAGATTCCTCCATCGGTAATGAAGTTATGACAATTTAGCTGATAGGCCACGCCCTCTCACAACTTTAACGATCAATATCTCAGAAACGAAAGTAGATTTTCAAAAATCCAAAAAGCACGATTGTAGAGCTTGCTCCAAAGATGCTTCCTGGCGATGTTGGTACAAATCGGTCCAACGGTCTAGGAGGAGATGCAAAAAATGTGTTTTCCAAACTTTTCCAAATATCTCAAAAACTTTCCAGGCGGACCTTGAGGAAACAGGGGGGTACTTTGAAGAGCAGGATCACCTGAACATGTGGAAAAAAGTTTTTTGAAAATCGGACAAACGGCATGGAAGTTATGGCCTTTCAAAGTTTGAAATTTGAACCCCTAATTATAGCGCCCCCATCAGGCCGACTCACAAAATATTTCTGGAGCATCTAGGAACCAACCATATCTGTCAGTGGGCCAAATCTCATGTCTCTGCAGTATACCAACTCACGGGAATTTGCAATGAGGCAGAGAGGAAAAGAAAAAATAAACCATAATATAGCCGCAAGCGGCGATGGGCGGGGTTCAAGCCTTGCGCAGATGGCAAAGCTTCTGATTCTGACTAGGACATCCTCCTTGATATATCTGACAAGTTTCGCGATCATTGGACAAACAGGTGTGGAGTTACAGCCTTTTTTATGTTAAGCCACGCCCATTTCTGGCGTTTATGGCGCCCCCTTTTGGTCGAATTGCACAAGATTTGACACACATGGTCTAGGATGGTCTCCGAAGACCTCGTGCAAGTTTCGTGAAGATTCCTTAATCGGTCATGAAGTTATGACAATTTAGCTGTGAGGCCACGCCCTCTCTCAACTTTAACGATCAATATCTCTGAAACTAAAGTAGATTTTCAAAAATGCAAAAAGCACGGTTGTAGAGCTTGCTCCAAAGATGCTTCCTGGAGATTCTAGTGCAAATCGGTCAAACGGTCTAGGAGGAGATGCAAAAAATGTGTTTTCCAAACTTTTCCAAATATCTCAAAAACTTTCCAGGCGGACATTAAGGGTCCTTATGGCAAATTTGTAGAGCAGGTCCACCTGAACATCTGGGAAAAAAAAGTTTGAAAATCGGACCAACGGCGTGGAAGTTAAGGCCTTTAACGTAAAACCATCGATTATAGCGCCACCTTCAGGCCGATTCGAAAAATCTTTTTTGAGCACCTACCTGCCAACAATATCTGTCATTTGGCCAAATGTCAGGTCTCTACCATTTACCAACTCACGGGAATTTGCGTTGGGGCAGATGAACAAGAAGAAGAATAATAATAAATATAGCCGCAAGCGGCGATGGGCGGGGTTCAAGCCTTGCGCAGATGACAAAGCTTCTGATTCTGACTAGGACATCCTCCTTGATATCTCTGACAAGTTTCGCGATCATTGGACAAACAGGTGTGGAGTTACAGCCTTTTTTATGTTAAGCCACGCCCATTTCTGGCGTTTATGGCGCCCCCTTTTGGTCGAATTGCACAACATTTGACACACATGGTCTAGGATGGTCTCCGAAGACCTCCTGCAAGTTTCGTGAAGATTCCTTAATCGGTCATGAAGTTATTACAATTTAGCTGTGAGGCCACGCCCTCTCACAACTTTAACGATTAATATCTCCGAAACGAAAGGAGATTTCAAAGGTTTCAAAAAGCCAGTTTGTAGAGCTTGCTCCATAGATGCTTTCTGGCGATGGTGGTGCAAATCGGTCCAACGGTCTAGGAGGAGATGTCAAAAATGTGTTTTCCAAACTTTTCCAAATATCTCAAAAACTTTCCAGGCGGACATTGAGGGTCCTTATGGCAAATTTGTAGAGCAGCTCCACCTGAACATCTGGAAAAAAAAAGTTTGAAAATCGGACCAACGGCGTGGAAGTTAAGGCCTTTAACGTAAAACCATCGATTATAGCGCCACCTTCAGGCCGATTCGAAAAATATTTTTTGAGCAGCTACCTGCCAACAATATCTGTCATTGGGCCAAATCTCAGGTCTCTACCATTTACCAACTCACGGGAATTTGCGTTGGGGCAGATGAACAAGAAGAAGAATAATAATAATAAATATAGCCGCAAGCGGCGATGGGCGGGGTTCAAGCCTTGCGCAGATGACAAAGCTTCTGATTCTGACTAGGACATCCTCCTTGATATATCTGCCAAGTTTTGCGATCATTGGACAAACAGGTGTGGAGTTACAGCCTTTTTTATGTTAAGCCACGCCCATTTCTGGCTTTTATGGCGCCCCCTTTTGGTCGAATTGCACAAAATTTGACACACATGGTCTAGGATGGTCTCCGAAGACCTCCTGCAAGTTTCGTGAAGATTCCTTAATCGGTCATGAAGTTATGACAATTTAGCTGTGAGGCCACGCCCTCTCACAACTTCAACGATTAATATCTCCGAAACGAAAGGAGATTTCAAAGGTTTCAAAAAGCCAGTTTGTAGAGCTTGCTCCATAGATGCTTCCTGGCGATGGTGGTGCAAATCGGTCCAACGGTCTAGGAGGAGATGCAAAAAATGTGTTTTCCAAACTTTTCCAAATATCTCAAAAACTTTCCAGGCGGACATTGAGGGTCCTTATGGCAAACTTGTAGAGCAGGTTCACCTGAACATCTGGAAAAAAAAAGTTTGAAAATCGGACCAACGGCGTGGAAGTTAAGGCCTTTAACGTAAAACCTTCGATTATAGCGCCACCTTCAGGCCGATTCGAAAAATCTTTTTTGAGCACCTACCAGCCAACAATATCTGTCATTGGGCCAAATGTGAGGTCTCTACCATTTACCAACTCACGGGAATTTGCGTTGGGGCAGATGAAAAACAACAAGAATAATAATAATAATAATAAACCGGGTGAAAAACAATAGGGTTTCAGCCCCTTCAGGGCTTGAACCCCTAATAATAAACCGGGTGAAAAACAATAGGGTTTCAGCCCCTTCAGGGCTTGAACCCCTAAATATAGCCGCAAGCGGCGATGGGCGGGGTTCAAGCCTTGCGCAGATGACAAAGCTTCTGATTCTGACTAGGACATCCTCCTTGATATATCTGACAAGTTTCGCGATCATTGGACAAACAGGTGTGGAGTTACAGCCTTTTTTATGTTAAGCCACGCCCATTTCTGGCGTTTATGGCGCCCCCTTTTGGTGGAATTGCACCAAATTTGACACACATGGTCTAGGATGGTCTCCGAAGACCTCCTGCAAGTTTGGTGAAGATTCCTTAATCGGTCATGAAGTTATGACAATTTAGCTGTGAGGCCACGCCCTCTCTCAAATTTAACGATCAATATCTCCGAAACTAAAGTAGATTTTCAAAAATGCAAAAAGCACGGTTGTAGAGCTTGCTCCAAAGATACTTCCTGGAGATTCTAGTGCAAATCGGTCAAACGGTTTAGGAGGAGATGCAAAAAATGTGTTTTCCAAACTTTTCCAAATATCTCAAAAACTTTCCAGGCGGACATTGAGGGTCCTTATGGCAAACTTGTAGAGCAGGTCCACCTGAACATCTGGAAAAAAAAAGTTTGAAAATCGGACCAACGGCGTGGAAGTTAAGGCCTTTAACGTAAAACCATCGATTATAGCGCCACCTTCAGGCCGATTCGAAAAATCTTTTTTGAGCACCTACCTGCCAACAATATCTGTCATTGGGCCAAAGTTCAGGTCTCTGCCATTTACCAACTCACGGGAATTTGCGTTGGGGCAGATGAACAACAAGAATAATAATAATAATAATAATAATAATAATAATAAACCGGGTGAAAAACAATAGGGTTTCAGCCCCTTCAGGGCTTGAACCCCTAATAAACCGGGTGAAAAACAATAGGGTTTCAGCCCCTTCAGGGCTTGAACCCCTAATAAATGGGAAACGGAAGGTGCGATGGTGATTCCGCACGGGCCTCCTAAAGCTACTTTTCCACCCCGAGTCCAACGCCGCCATCCCTGAGCCTCTACGACTTACGGTTGCGGAGATACGTTGCTGTAGCGCCCCCCATAGGCAAACAATAGCGCCCCCTACAGGCCAAATGACAATTTCTTTTCTGCAATCAGCTCAGAAGTGTCAAGTGTCATACAAGAAGGAAGGCTGGCCATAATGGCAATGAATCAGCACTTCCTGCCGCCCTTCAAAATCAAACAATTTAGAAGGTACAGGTACTGAATGCTGCTATAGCGCCCCCTTTTGGTGGAATTGCACAAAATTTGACACACATGGTCTAGGATGGTCTCCGAAGACCTCCTGCAAGTTTCGTGAAGATTCCTTAATCGGTCATGAAGTAATGACAATTTAGCTGTGAGGTCACGCCCTCTCACAACTTTAACGATTAATATCTCCAAAACGAAAGGAGATTTCAAAGGTTTCAAAAAGGCAGTTTGTAGAGCTTGCTCCATAGATGCTTCCTGGTGATGGTGGTGCAAATCGGTCCAATGGTCTAGGAGGAGATGCAAAAAATGTGTTTTCCAAACTTTTCCAAATATCTCAAAAACTTTCCAGGCGGACATTGAGGGTCCTTATGGCAAACTTGTAGAGCAGGTCCACCTGAACATCTGGAAAAAAAAAGTTTGAAAATCGGACCAACGGCGTGGAAGTTAGGGCCTTTAACGTAAAACCGTGGATTATAGCGCCACCTTCAGGCCGATTCGAAAAATCTTTTTTGAGCACCTACCAGCCAACAATATCTGTCATTGGGCCAAATGTCAGGTCTCTACCATTTACCAACTCACGGGAATTTGCGTTGGGGCAGATGAACAAGAACGGGAATAATAATAAACCGGGTGAAAAACAATAGGGTTTCAGCCCCTTCAGGGCTTGAACCCCTAATAATAAACCGGGTGAAAAACAATAGGGTTTCAGCCCCTTCAGGGCTTGAACCCCTAATAAATGGGAAACGGAAGGTGCGATGGTGATTCCGCACGGGCCTCCTAAAGCTACTTTTCCACCCCGAGTCCAACGCCGCCATCCCTGAGCCTCTAGGAGTTAGGGTTGCGGAGATACGTTGCTGTAGCGCCCCCCATAGGCAAACAATAGCGCCCCCTACAGGCCAAATGACAATTTCTTTTCTGAAATCAGCTCAGAAGTGTCAAGTGTCATACAAGAAGGAAGGCTGGCCATAATGACAATGAATCAGCACTTCCTGCCGCCCTTCAAAAGAAAACCATTTAGAAGGTACAGGTACTGAATGCTGCTATAGCGCCCCCTTTTGGTCGAATTGCACAAAATTTGACACGCATGGTCTGGGATGGTCTCCGAAGACCTCCTGCAAGTTTCCTGAAGATTCCTTCATCGGTAATGAAGTTATGACAATTTAGCTGATAGGCCACGCCCTCTCACAACTTTAACGATTAATATCTCCGAAACTAAAGTAGCTTTCAAAAATCCACCAATCACGATTGTAGAGCTTGCTCCATAGATGCTTCCTGTCGATTCTAGTGCAAATCGGTCCAACGGTCTAGGAGGAGATGCAAAAAATGTGTTTTCCAAACTTTTCCAAATATCTCAAAAACTTTCCAGGCGGACCTTGGGGGGTACTTTGAAGAGCAGGTTCACCTGAACATCTGGAAAAAAAAAGTTTGAAAATCGGACCAACGGCGTGGAAGTTATGGCCTTTCAAAGTTTGAAATTTGAACCCCTAATTATAGCGCCCCCATCAGGCCGATTCACAAAATATTTCTGGAGCATCTAGGAACCAACCATATCTGTCAGTGGGCCAAATCTCATGTCTCTGCAGTATACCAACTCACGGGAATTTGCAATGAGGCAGAGAGGAAAAGAAAAAATAAACCATAATATAGCCGCAAGCGGCGATGGGCGGGGTTCAAGCCTTGCGCAGATGACAAAGCTTCTGATTCTGACTAGGACATCCTCCTTGATATAGCTGACAAGTTTCGCGATCATTGGACAAACAGGTGTGGAGTTAGCCTTTTTTATGTTTAGCCACGCCCATTTCTGGCGTTTATGGCGCCCCCTTTTGGTCGAATTGCACAAAATTTGACACACATGGTCTAGGAATGGTTGCTTCTTTCCTTCAATACTCTTCGTTACTGTTCGACAACAATACACACATAACGCGATACTAAAACCCACGTTCAACGATAACTAGATGGTCGCACAGTCCCTAAAACAGAAACAAGACATAACGATAGTTAGGGATCATGATTAAACTCACCTAGGACTAGGTGAGGAAAAGCCAGAGGTGTTGCACTTCCTGCATCAGTTTTAATCCACACAGACTGTCCTCATCAGTGTTGTCCTCATCAGTGTTGTCACTTGTAAACAGAGCTTTGCACCCCGCCCCCATGTAACACGCTGAATTCTATTGATGTGGCTCATTGGCCGAAACTTGGAACAGTAGCAGACATTAAGCCAGTGAAACGCTGCATGCAAATGAATGAAAAACCCCCCTCAGCTAGGCGACTCAAGACTAAAATCTTGATTTTTTAAATCGCTAAATATACCTATTTACTGGTTATATAACGACTCAATTTGATGTGGGATGGATAGTCCATACTCTCCTTTGTGTAATTATAAAAAAGAAAAAAAAAAGCATTTTTTCACATATCAAACTACTAACTCCAATTGCGCGATTTCGACTTGGCGAGATTGTACTCAATTTACCAGAGGGTGACACATATCGCAACGGTGCGTTTTTTTTCAAAAACCACGAAAGTGTTGTGCAGGACACTCATCACATGATGTGTGCTTTGGTTTGGTGAAGATTGGACAAAATTTCAAGGAGGAAGCGCAAAAAAACTGTTTTGGACAAAATTCAAAATGGCGGAAAATGTAGTTGGCGGAAAGGGGCGTGGCCTAGTTGAGTAGATGCGGGAGGACCCAAGGAATCCAGGGAAAAAATAAGTTTGACGATAGACCCCACGGTTCAAAAGTTATGGACCAAAAGGTAAGGAGGGCTGTTATAGCGCCACCATCTTGTCAATTGGTGCAATTTTTCCGTGGATAGTAAAAGACCCCTCTGTGAACCTCCCTAACAAGTTTCGTAGCTGTACCTTGTATGGTTTCTGAGATACAGCTAATTTAATGTGTTATTTTTGTCTACATCATTCTCTCTACCCAAGATGCAACACTCCTGCTCAGAGTTACTGTTAAGCTATATGTATGTGGTCAAATCACACTGGATTCCTGCTTCCAGTACACTTTTTGCATGTGTTTTTTAACAGAGAAGAGTTGGAGCTGCTGAAAACATACAGTATGCAAATTAGAGTGAGAGCATGAGTGATATACCCACTGTGATACAAGTATAGGTGTGTCTGTTGTCTGTACAATAGCTGTCAAGTGTCATACAAGAAGGAAGGCTGGCCATAATGACAATGAATCCGCACTTCCTGCCGCCCTTCAAAATCAAACAATTTAGAAGGTACAGGTACTGAATGCTGCTATAGCGCCCCCTTTTGGTGGAATTGCACCAAATTTGACACGCACGGTCTGGGATGGTCTCCGAAGACCTCCTGTAAGTTTCGTGAAGATTCCTTAATCGGTCATGAAGTAATGACAATTTAGCTGTGAGGCCACGCCCCTCTCAACTTTAACGATCAATATCTCCGAAACTAAAGTAGATTTTCAAAAATGCAAAAAGCACGGTTGTAGAGCTTGCTCCAAAGATGCTTCCTGGAGATTCTAGTGCAAATCGGTCAAACGGTCTAGGAGGAGATGCAAAAAATGTGTTTTCCAAACTTTTCCAAATATCTCAAAAACTTTCCAGGCGGACATTGAGGGTCCTTATGGCAAACTTGTAGAGCAGGTCCACCTGAACATCTGGAAAAAAAAAGTTTGAAAATCGGACCAACGGCGTGGAAGTTATGGCCTTTAACGTAAAACCGTCGATTATAGCGCCACCTTCAGGCCGATTCGAAAAATCTTTTTTGAGCACCTACCAGCCAACAATATCTGTCATTGGGCCAGGTTTCAGGTCTCTACCATTTACCAACTCACGGGAATTTGCGTCGGGGCAGATGAACAATAATAACGAGAATAATAAATATAGCCGCAAGCGGCGATGGGCGGGGTTCAAGCCTTGCGCAGATGACAAAGCTTCTGATTCTGACTAGGACATCCTCCTTGATATATCTGACAAGTTTCGCGATCATTGGACAAACAGGTGTGGAGTTACAGCCTTTTTTATGTTAAGCCACGCCCATTTCTGGCGTTTATGGCGCCCCCTTTTGGTCGATTTGCACAAAATTCGACACACATGGTCTAGGATGGTCTCCGAAGACCTCCTGCAAGTTTCGTGAAGATTCCTCCATCGGTAATGAAGTTATGACAATTTAGCTGATAGGCCACGCCCTCTCACAACTTTAACAATCAATATCTCAGAAACGAAAGTAGATTTTCAAAAATCCAAAAAGCACGATTGTAGAGCTTGCTCCAAAGATGCTTCCTGGCGATGTTGGTACAAATCGGTCCAACGGTCTAGGAGGAGATGCAAAAAATGTGTTTTCCAAACTTTTCCAAATATCTCAAAAACTTTCCAGGCGGACCTTGAGGAAACGGGGGGGGTACTTTGAAGAGCAGGATCACCTGAACATGTGGAAAAAAGTTTTTTGAAAATCGGACAAACGGCATGGAAGTTATGGCCTTTCAAAGTTTGAAATTTGAACCCCTAATTATAGCGCCCCCATCAGGCCGACTCACAAAATATTTCTGGAGCATCTAGGAACCAACCATATCTGTCAGTGGGCCAAATCTCATGTCTCTGCAGTATACCAACTCACGGGAATTTGCAATGAGGCAGAGAGGAAAAGAAAAAATAAACCATAATATAGCCGCAAGCGGCGATGGGCGGGGTTCAAGCCTTGCGCAGATGGCAAAGCTTCTGATTCTGACTAGGACATCCTCCTTGATATATCTGACAAGTTTCGCGATCATTGGACAAACAGGTGTGGAGTTACAGCCTTTTTTATGTTAAGCCACGCCCATTTCTGGCGTTTATGGCGCCCCCTTTTGGTCGAATTGCACAAGATTTGACACACATGGTCTAGGATGGTCTCCGAAGACCTCGTGCAAGTTTCGTGAAGATTCCTTAATCGGTCATGAAGTTATGACAATTTAGCTGTGAGGCCACGCCCTCTCTCAACTTTAACGATCAATATCTCTGAAACTAAAGTAGATTTTCAAAAATGCAAAAAGCACGGTTGTAGAGCTTGCTCCAAAGATGCTTCCTGGAGATTCTAGTGCAAATCGGTCAAACGGTCTAGGAGGAGATGCAAAAAATGTGTTTTCCAAACTTTTCCAAATATCTCAAAAACTTTCCAGGCGGACATTAAGGGTCCTTATGGCAAATTTGTAGAGCAGGTCCACCTGAACATCTGGGAAAAAAAAGTTTGAAAATCGGACCAACGGCGTGGAAGTTAAGGCCTTTAACGTAAAACCATCGATTATAGCGCCACCTTCAGGCCGATTCGAAAAATCTTTTTTGAGCACCTACCTGCCAACAATATCTGTCATTTGGCCAAATGTCAGGTCTCTACCATTTACCAACCCACGGGAATTTGCGTTGGGGCAGATGAACAAGAAGAAGAATAATAATAAATATAGCCGCAAGCGGCGATGGGCGGGGTTCAAGCCTTGCGCAGATGACAAAGCTTCTGATTCTGACTAGGACATCCTCCTTGATATCTCTGACAAGTTTCGCGATCATTGGACAAACAGGTGTGGAGTTACAGCCTTTTTTATGTTAAGCCACGCCCATTTCTGGCGTTTATGGCGCCCCCTTTTGGTCGAATTGCACAACATTTGACACACATGGTCTAGGATGGTCTCCGAAGACCTCCTGCAAGTTTCGTGAAGATTCCTTAATCGGTCATGAAGTTATTACAATTTAGCTGTGAGGCCACGCCCTCTCACAACTTTAACGATTAATATCTCCGAAACGAAAGGAGATTTCAAAGGTTTCAAAAAGCCAGTTTGTAGAGCTTGCTCCATAGATGCTTTCTGGCGATGGTGGTGCAAATCGGTCCAACGGTCTAGGAGGAGATGTCAAAAATGTGTTTTCCAAACTTTTCCAAATATCTCAAAAACTTTCCAGGCGGACATTGAGGGTCCTTATGGCAAATTTGTAGAGCAGCTCCACCTGAACATCTGGAAAAAAAAAGTTTGAAAATCGGACCAACGGCGTGGAAGTTAAGGCCTTTAACGTAAAACCATCGATTATAGCGCCACCTTCAGGCCGATTCGAAAAATATTTTTTGAGCAGCTACCTGCCAACAATATCTGTCATTGGGCCAAATCTCAGGTCTCTACCATTTACCAACTCACGGGAATTTGCGTTGGGGCAGATGAACAAGAAGAAGAATAATAATAATAAATATAGCCGCAAGCGGCGATGGGCGGGGTTCAAGCCTTGCGCAGATGACAAAGCTTCTGATTCTGACTAGGACATCCTCCTTGATATATCTGCCAAGTTTTGCGATCATTGGACAAACAGGTGTGGAGTTACAGCCTTTTTTATGTTAAGCCACGCCCATTTCTGGCTTTTATGGCGCCCCCTTTTGGTCGAATTGCACAAAATTTGACACACATGGTCTAGGATGGTCTCCGAAGACCTCCTGCAAGTTTCGTGAAGATTCCTTAATCGGTCATGAAGTTATGACAATTTAGCTGTGAGGCCACGCCCTCTCACAACTTCAACGATTAATATCTCCGAAACGAAAGGAGATTTCAAAGGTTTCAAAAAGCCAGTTTGTAGAGCTTGCTCCATAGATGCTTCCTGGCGATGGTGGTGCAAATCGGTCCAACGGTCTAGGAGGAGATGCAAAAAATGTGTTTTCCAAACTTTTCCAAATATCTCAAAAACTTTCCAGGCGGACATTGAGGGTCCTTATGGCAAACTTGTAGAGCAGGTTCACCTGAACATCTGGAAAAAAAAAGTTTGAAAATCGGACCAACGGCGTGGAAGTTAAGGCCTTTAACGTAAAACCTTCGATTATAGCGCCACCTTCAGGCCGATTCGAAAAATCTTTTTTGAGCACCTACCAGCCAACAATATCTGTCATTGGGCCAAATGTGAGGTCTCTACCATTTACCAACTCACGGGAATTTGCGTTGGGGCAGATGAAAAACAACAAGAAATATAGCCGCAAGCGGCGATGGGCGGGGTTCAAGCCTTGCGCAGATGACAAAGCTTCTGATTCTGACTAGGACATCCTCCTTGATATATCTGACAAGTTTCGCGATCATTGGACAAACAGGTGTGGAGTTACAGCCTTTTTTATGTTAAGCCACGCCCATTTCTGGCTTTTATGGCGCCCCCTTTTGGTCGAATTGCACAAAATTTGACACGCATGGTCTAGGATGGTCTCCGAAGACCTCCTGCAAGTTTCGTGAAGATTCCTTAATCGGTCATGAAGTTATGACAATTTAGCTGTGAGGCCACGCCCTCTCACAACTTTAACGATTAATATCTCCGAAACGAAAGGAGATTTCAAAGGTTTCAAAAAGGCAGTTTGTAGAGCTTGCTCCATAGATGCTTCCTGGCGATGGTGGTGCAAATCGGTCCAACGGTCTAGGAGGAGTTCTCGAAAATGTGTTTTCCAAACTTTTCCAAATATCTCAAAAACTTTCCAGGCGGACATTAAGGGTCCTTATGGCAAACTTGTAGAGCAGGTTCACCTGAACATCTGGAAAAAAAAAGTTTGAAAATCGGACCAACGGCGTGGAAGTTAAGGCCTTTAACGTAAAACTGTCGATTATAGCGCCACCTTCAGGCCGATTCGAAAAATCTTTTTTGAGCACCTACCTGCCACCAATATCTGTCATTGGGCCAAATGTCAGGTCTCTACCATTTACCAACTCACAGGAATTTGCGTTGGGGCAGATGAACAAGAATAATAACAAGAACTAGAATGTCTACATTTCCTACCGAAAATGTAATTGTGCTTGCCGTCCTCGCCATGCACCGCCTGCCTTGCAAGGTCCCTGCCCATGCAGCTCGGGGGACTAAGTAGTTATGAGTGTGTTAATTTCAAAGGACTCTTACACCCAAATACTACAGTACTTACAGTTTTAAAGGTGTATTACACCCAAATACTATATAATGTGGAAATTGTCAACGACGCTATTAGCAAAAATGTGCCTAAATTCTTTGGGAAGTATTTTGGCCATATCTCGGGAACGGAAGCAGCTACAGACACGGGACTGGCGGCATTGGAAAGCTCGTCAAATTTTACATCTAGTAGAAGGTGCCTTGAAGTTACGAAATCAATGATGGGGGCGCTGAGCAATGTACCCTTTTTTACATGAAATAGTTACAACATCAGATGCTCATAACTCCTAGGAAAATGCCTTAAATTGCAGGAAACTTTGTGCGTGAAGACATCTCCCGACCTATATTCTTCGGTTTAAAATTGGTGAAATTTGGAGAAAAAAAAAAAAAAAGTTTTTTTGGACGTTGTTTTTTGGCCATATCTCGGGAACGGAAGCAGCTACAGACACGGGACTGACGCCGTTGGAAAAGCTCGTCGAATTTTACATCTAGTAGAAGGTGCCTTGAAGTTAGGAAATCAACGATGGGGGCGCTGAGCAATGTACCCATTTTTTACACAAAGCACCCCTACAGGTCAGTGGCAGCAACTGACCTGTGGGGAAAATGGACTGATAATAGTCCCTGGTCACCAAAGTAATGTTACCCTTTTAGTTTTGTTACAGAGTTGCTGATCGGTTGTCATGTATCCAGTCAGCCAGAGAAGCTGCTTGGGTAGCATGCTAACTAACGCCTAATGCTACCATTAGCTCAATTAGCTTGTTGCAACTAGTCCCAAACATTGATGAACAGTGTGTCCTAACACCAGGGGGACAAGGTGTTTGTTTTGGCTGGCTGAGGTTAGCCTATAAGGCACAGTTGTTGTGGCTAACAGCCTCCATTCACACTAGGCTATTCACACTAGGCTATCTCTTCCATTATGTTTTCAAACCCAGCTGGCTCTATATAATGAACAACCACAAAGTGGTGACACTTACCCATGGGTTCCGTTCATTGTTTTCTGGACATGTTTCCATGGTATAGTAACACAGCAGGTAACAGAACAGACAGGCCTCCCATGCCATACATGAACACAACAGGTTTCCTGCAGGCAGCTGTCAGGGCTGTGAGGGGGCGGGCTCTGGTCGGCCCTGTGAATTTTTTTATTGGTTGGCGACAAGTGACCTAGAAAATCCAAGGAACTCTGATTCACTCTTATTTGCCCTCTCCTGGGGCTCCCACTTGCACCAGGGAGGGAGAGGAATGACTGTAGTAAGTGATGTCATACTTTTACAGATGGAGGAATGACTGTAGTAAGTTATTTCATACTTTTTTTGTCTACATCATTCTCTCTACCCAAGATGCAACACTGCTGCTCAGAGTTGCTCTTAAGCTCTATTTATCTGGTCAAATCTCACCGGATTCCTGTTTCCAGTACACTTTTAGCATTTGGTTTTTAACAGAGAAGAGTTGGAGCTGCTGAAAACATACAGTATGCAAATGAGAGGGAGACCATGAGTGATACCCACTGTGATACAAGTATAGGTGTGTCTGATATCTACATAATAGCGTGCGTGCGTCAAGTCAAGTGTCAAGTGTCATACAAGAAGGAAGGCTGGCCATAATGAGAATGAATCTGCACTTCCTGCCGCCCTTCAAAATAAAACCATTTAGAAGGGACAGGCACTGAATGCTGCTATAGCGCCCCCTAAAGGCTAAATGACAAAATACTTCTGATATAGGCTCAGAGTACATCCCTCCACACCTGTACCAAGTTTGGTTAGCATCGGACGATCTTTGTGAAATAGGCCCCACCCACAGAAAGTTGGAAGTGGATTATATCGCAACGGTGCGTTTTTTTTTTAAACTTCCAAATCAGTGTTGTGCAGGACAGTCCCCACATGATGTGTGCATTGGTTTGGTGAAGATTGGACAAAATTTCAAGGAGAAATGGCAAAAAAACTGTTTTGGACAAAATGCAAAATGGCAGAAAATCTAGTCAGACGCAAATGGGCGTGGCCTAGTTGAGTAGATGCGGGAGGACCCAAGGAATCCAGGGAAAAAAGAATTTTGATGATAAACCCTACGGTTCAAAAGTTATCGAGCAAAAGGTAAGGAGGGCTGTTATAGCGCCACCATATGGTCAATTGGTGCAATTTTTTCGGGGATAGTAAAAGACCCCTCAGTGCACCTCCCCATCAAGTTTCGTAGCTCTAGCTCTTATGGTTTCTGAATTACACCTAATTTACTGCAAGATTTTGCAAGATTTTTCCAAACCCCATGCAAGTCAATGGGGAAAAAAATGGCGCTTAATGGCGAATTGCGGCCAAACCGCTTTCACAAACCCTTAACAAAGTCATAGCAACCATGTCCTCAATGAGCCGCTCATTTTGAGGTCTGGCATGTCTATGTGGCGCAAAAACTGTGGGCGGTGTTACGCGGCTAACTTTTTGGCAGATATAAGAATAATAACTAGAATGTCTACATTTCCTACCGAAAATGTAATTGTGCTTGCGTCCTCGCCATGCACCGCCTGGCTTGCAAGGTCCCTGCCCATGCAATTAGGGGGACTAAAGCTTAATTTATACTTATTAGTGTTAATTTCGTCCACAAAAACTATGAGGAAAAATGTTAGTCGACTACCTTTTTCCCCAAGACTAAGACTAGACTAAAATGTTCAGACTTTTAGTTTTATTGACTAAGACAAGTCTAAAATACTCAAACTTTTAGTCGACTAAAACTTGACTAAACAAAAAGAGGACGGGGTTGACTAAATATGATAAAAACTAACAAGGACATTTGACACAGGACTAAGACTACGACAAAATAAAAAAATAGACGACAAAATTAACATTAATTATAGACTGTTCCCCCCCCCTCAATGCAGCAGTTCAGGTTCCTGTGCTGCAGCATCATAGATGTAGCTGACATGTAGCTGTCTTAAAAACATTTACAGTAGTTACAGCAGAACCCGCCCAGTCTTAGCTAAGGGTCTTATCTATATGTGTATGAGGCATTGTGTTCCCAAAATGTACAGCTACTTGCTTGTCTACATTCTATCCAGAGAAGTCTGAGTGCTTTCCGCACAGCCAGGCTCCCTCCATTCTCCCCTCAGCTACGGGCTGAGCAGGGACTGTAAATACGGTCCACTTGTCGTTGCTACCGCTGCATGCCGACACTGGCCCGGGTGGGCAGCATCACCATTACCTACTTTCCCTGGGAAAGAGTTGCCAACACTGCTTCGAATTACAATTACTAGTACAAGCGCATCAGCAGATTCAACAGTTTTCATTGACTAAAACTGGACTAAAATGTGAACAGTTTTCGTTGACTAAAACTAGACTAAAATACTTATGGTTTTATTTGACTAAGCCGAGACTAAAATGCTCAAACTTTTAGTCGACTAAAACTTGACTAAATAAAAACAGGATGAGGTTGACTAAATATGATACAGAGTAACAAGGACATTTAACACGGGACTAAGACTAAGACTAAATAAAAAAATAGCCGACAAAATTAACACTAGTCCAATCGCGACCCCTTTAAAGGACTATATGTATTTTCCCCCCCCGAATCCAATGTCGCCATCCGTGAGTCTGTACGAGTTACGCTTGCAGAGATACGTCCGCCCAGCCTGCAGCACTACAGGAGAGAGATAGAGGACAGTGGGGGGTTGGGGGTTTCAAGTCACTGACCAAACACTCTATTTCAGTGATTTCTGTCAGAAAATAGAGCCATTTAACACTTATTTGAACACAAAAACATTGCTGAATGTAGCTTTAAGTAGTTATGGGTCGGCCTATGTGAGTAGATGCGGAACGTCCCAAGGAATCCAGGGAAAAAATAAGTTTGATTATAGCCCCTACGGTTCAAAAGTTATGAACCAAACATAAAGAGGGCTGTTATAGCGCCACCATCTTGTCAATTGGTGCAATTCTTTCGTGGATAGTAAAATACCCCTCTGTGAACCTCCCTAACAAGTTTCGTAGCTGTACCTAGTATGGTTTCTGAGATAGTTAATTTAATGCCTTATTTGTGTCAACATCATTCTCTTTACCCAAGATGCAACACTCCTGCTCAGAGTTGCTCTTAAGCTCTATTTATCTGGTCAAATCTCACCGGATTCCTGTTTGCAATACACTTTTTGCATGTGTTTTTTAACAGAGAAGAGTTGCAGCTGCTCAAAAGACAATATGTAAAATGTATGAGTGAGACCATGAGTGATATAGCACTTGTAATACAGGTATAGCCATGTCTGAAGTCTACATAATAGCGTGCGTGCGTCAAGTCAAGTGTCAAGTGTCATACAAGAAGGAAGGCTGGCCATAATGAGAATGAATCTGCACTTCCTGCCGCCCTTCAAAATAAAACCATTTAGAAGGGACAGGCACTGAATGCTGCTATAGCGCCCCCTAAAGGCGAAATGACAAAATACTTCTGATATAGGCTCAGAGTACATCCCTCCACACCTGTACCAAGTTTGGTTAGCATCGGACGATTTTTGTGAAATAGGCCCCACCCACAGAAAGTTGGAAGTGGATTATATCGCAACAGTGCGTTTTTTTTTGTTTCACTTCCAAATCAGTGTTGTGCAGGACACTCCCAACATGATGTGTGCGTTGGTTTGGTGAAGATTGGACAAAATTTCAAGGAGAAATGGCAAAAAAACTGTTTTGGACAAAATGCAAAATGGCCGAAAATCTAGTCAGACGGAAATGGGCGTGGCCTAGTTGAGTAGATGCGGGAGGAACCAAGGAATCCAGGGAAAAAAGAATTTTGATGATAGACCCTACGGTTCAAAAGTTATGGACCAAAAGGTAAGGAGGGCTGTTATAGCGCCACCATATGGTCAATTGGTGCAATTTTTTCGGGGATAGTAAAAGACCCCTCAGTGCACCTCCCTACCAAGTTTCGTAGCTCTAGCTGTTATGGTTTCTGAATTACACCTAATTTACTGCAAGATTTTGCAAGATTTTTCCAAACCCCATGCAAGTCAATGGGGAAAAAAATGGCGCTTAATGGCGAATTGCGGCCAAACCGCTTTCACAAACCCTTAACAAAGTCATAGCACACCTGTCCTCAATAAGCCGGTCATTTTGAGGTCTGGCATGTCTATGTGGCGCAAAAATTGGGGGAGTTATTAGTCGTAGAACTTTTTGGCAGATAGAATAATAATAAGTATGTGGGATTTCAAGATTGTGCCTTGCTTGTCAGCAAGCACAATAATTATTGCTTTTATCTCGGAAACGGAAGGTGCAATCGTGATTCCGCCCACCA
Organism: Poromitra crassiceps; assembly: GCF_964638095.1. NCBI lineage: Eukaryota > Metazoa > Chordata > Actinopteri > Beryciformes > Melamphaidae > Poromitra > Poromitra crassiceps. The sequence goes on from NC_139626.1 coordinate 75,297,612, forward strand.
CTAGCATACTTTTTCACCCCGATTCCAACGCCGCCATCCGTGAGTCTCTACGAGTTACGGTTGCGGAGATACGTTGCTGTAGCGCCCCCCATAGGCAAACAATAGCGCCCCCTACACGCCAAATGACACTATCTCTTCTGAAATCAACTCAGAAGTGTCAAGTGTCATACAAGAAGGAAGGCTGGCCATAATGAGAATGAATCTGCACTTCCTGCCGCCCTTCAAAATAAAACCATTTAGAAGGGACAGGCACTGAATGCTGCTATAGCGCCCCCTAAAGGCGAAATGACAAAATACTTCTGATATAGGCTCAGAGTACATCCCTCCACACCTGTACCAAGTTTGGTTAGCATCGGACGATTTTTGTGAAATAGGCCCCACCCACAGAAAGTTGGAAGTGGATTATATCGCAACAGTGCGTTTTTTTTTGTTTCACTTCCAAATCAGTGTTGTGCAGGACACTCCCAACATGATGTGTGCGTTGGTTTGGTGAAGATTGGACAAAATTTCAAGGAGAAATGGCAAAAAAACTGTTTTGGACAAAATGCAAAATGGCCGAAAATCTAGTCAGACGGAAATGGGCGTGGCCTAGTTGAGTAGATGCGGGAGGAACCAAGGAATCCAGGGAAAAAAGAATTTTGATGATAGACCCTACGGTTCAAAAGTTATGGACCAAAAGGTAAGGAGGGCTGTTATAGCGCCACCATATGGTCAATTGGTGCAATTTTTTCGGGGATAGTAAAAGACCCCTCAGTGCACCTCCCTACCAAGTTTCGTAGCTCTAGCTGTTATGGTTTCTGAATTACACCTAATTTACTGCAAGATTTTGCAAGATTTTTCCAAACCCCATGCAAGTCAATGGGGAAAAAAATGGCGCTTAATGGCGAATTGCGGCCAAACCGCTTTCACAAACCCTTAACAAAGTCATAGCACACCTGTCCTCAATAAGCCGGTCATTTTGAGGTCTGGCATGTCTATGTGGCGCAAAAATTGGGGGAGTTATTAGTCGTAGAACTTTTTGGCAGATAGAATAATAATAAGTATGTGGGATTTCAAGATTGTGCCTTGCTTGTCAGCAAGCACAATAATTATTGCTTTTATCTCGGAAACGGAAGGTGCAATCGTGATTCCGCCCACCACTAGCATACTTTTTCACCCCGATTCCAACGCCGCCATCCGTGAGTCTCTACGAGTTACGGTTGCGGAGATACGTTGCTGTAGCGCCCCCCATAGGCAAACAATAGCGCCCCCTACACGCCAAATGACACTATCTCTTCTGAAATCAACTCAGAAGTGTCAAGTGTCATACAAGAAGGAAGGCTGGCCATAATGAGAATGAATCTGCACTTCCTGCCGCCCTTCAAAATAAAACCATTTAGAAGGGACAGGCACTGAATGCTGCTATAGCGCCCCCTAAAGGCGAAATGACAAAATACTTCTGATATAGGCTCAGAGTACATCCCTCCACACCTGTACCAAGTTTGGTTAGCATCGGACGATTTTTGTGAAATAGGCCCCACCCACAGAAAGTTGGAAGTGGATTATATCGCAACAGTGCGTTTTTTTTTGTTTCACTTCCAAATCAGTGTTGTGCAGGACACTCCCAACATGATGTGTGCGTTGGTTTGGTGAAGATTGGACAAAATTTCAAGGAGAAATGGCAAAAAAACTGTTTTGGACAAAATGCAAAATGGCCGAAAATCTAGTCAGACGGAAATGGGCGTGGCCTAGTTGAGTAGATGCGGGAGGAACCAAGGAATCCAGGGAAAAAAGAATTTTGATGATAGACCCTACGGTTCAAAAGTTATGGACCAAAAGGTAAGGAGGGCTGTTATAGCGCCACCATATGGTCAATTGGTGCAATTTTTTCGGGGATAGTAAAAGACCCCTCAGTGCACCTCCCTACCAAGTTTCGTAGCTCTAGCTGTTATGGTTTCTGAATTACACCTAATTTACTGCAAGATTTTGCAAGATTTTTCCAAACCCCATGCAAGTCAATGGGGAAAAAAATGGCGCTTAATGGCGAATTGCGGCCAAACCGCTTTCACAAACCCTTAACAAAGTCATAGCACACCTGTCCTCAATAAGCCGGTCATTTTGAGGTCTGGCATGTCTATGTGGCGCAAAAATTGGGGGAGTTATTAGTCGTAGAACTTTTTGGCAGATAGAATAATAATAAGTATGTGGGATTTCAAGATTGTGCCTTGCTTGTCAGCAAGCACAATAATTATTGCTTTTATCTCGGAAACGGAAGGTGCAATCGTGATTCCGCCCACCACTAGCATACTTTTTCACCCCGATTCCAACGCCGCCATCCGTGAGTCTCTACGAGTTACGGTTGCGGAGATACGTTGCTGTAGCGCCCCCCATAGGCAAACAATAGCGCCCCCTACACGCCAAATGACACTATCTCTTCTGAAATCAACTCAGAAGTGTCAAGTGTCATACAAGAAGGAAGGCTGGCCATAATGAGAATGAATCTGCACTTCCTGCCGCCCTTCAAAATAAAACCATTTAGAAGGGACAGGCACTGAATGCTGCTATAGCGCCCCCTAAAGGCGAAATGACAAAATACTTCTGATATAGGCTCAGAGTACATCCCTCCACACCTGTACCAAGTTTGGTTAGCATCGGACGATTTTTGTGAAATAGGCCCCACCCACAGAAAGTTGGAAGTGGATTATATCGCAACAGTGCGTTTTTTTTTGTTTCACTTCCAAATCAGTGTTGTGCAGGACACTCCCAACATGATGTGTGCGTTGGTTTGGTGAAGATTGGACAAAATTTCAAGGAGAAATGGCAAAAAAACTGTTTTGGACAAAATGCAAAATGGCCGAAAATCTAGTCAGACGGAAATGGGCGTGGCCTAGTTGAGTAGATGCGGGAGGAACCAAGGAATCCAGGGAAAAAAGAATTTTGATGATAGACCCTACGGTTCAAAAGTTATGGACCAAAAGGTAAGGAGGGCTGTTATAGCGCCACCATATGGTCAATTGGTGCAATTTTTTCGGGGATAGTAAAAGACCCCTCAGTGCACCTCCCTACCAAGTTTCGTAGCTCTAGCTGTTATGGTTTCTGAATTACACCTAATTTACTGCAAGATTTTGCAAGATTTTTCCAAACCCCATGCAAGTCAATGGGGAAAAAAATGGCGCTTAATGGCGAATTGCGGCCAAACCGCTTTCACAAACCCTTAACAAAGTCATAGCACACCTGTCCTCAATAAGCCGGTCATTTTGAGGTCTGGCATGTCTATGTGGCGCAAAAATTGGGGGAGTTATTAGTCGTAGAACTTTTTGGCAGATAGAATAATAATAAGTATGTGGGATTTCAAGATTGTGCCTTGCTTGTCAGCAAGCACAATAATTATTGCTTTTATCTCGGAAACGGAAGGTGCAATCGTGATTCCGCCCACCACTAGCATACTTTTTCACCCCGATTCCAACGCCGCCATCCGTGAGTCTCTACGAGTTACGGTTGCGGAGATACGTTGCTGTAGCGCCCCCCATAGGCAAACAATAGCGCCCCCTACACGCCAAATGACACTATCTCTTCTGAAATCAACTCAGAAGTGTCAAGTGTCATACAAGAAGGAAGGCTGGCCATAATGAGAATGAATCTGCACTTCCTGCCGCCCTTCAAAATAAAACCATTTAGAAGGGACAGGCACTGAATGCTGCTATAGCGCCCCCTAAAGGCGAAATGACAAAATACTTCTGATATAGGCTCAGAGTACATCCCTCCACACCTGTACCAAGTTTGGTTAGCATCGGACGATTTTTGTGAAATAGGCCCCACCCACAGAAAGTTGGAAGTGGATTATATCGCAACAGTGCGTTTTTTTTTGTTTCACTTCCAAATCAGTGTTGTGCAGGACACTCCCAACATGATGTGTGCGTTGGTTTGGTGAAGATTGGACAAAATTTCAAGGAGAAATGGCAAAAAAACTGTTTTGGACAAAATGCAAAATGGCCGAAAATCTAGTCAGACGGAAATGGGCGTGGCCTAGTTGAGTAGATGCGGGAGGAACCAAGGAATCCAGGGAAAAAAGAATTTTGATGATAGACCCTACGGTTCAAAAGTTATGGACCAAAAGGTAAGGAGGGCTGTTATAGCGCCACCATATGGTCAATTGGTGCAATTTTTTCGGGGATAGTAAAAGACCCCTCAGTGCACCTCCCTACCAAGTTTCGTAGCTCTAGCTGTTATGGTTTCTGAATTACACCTAATTTACTGCAAGATTTTGCAAGATTTTTCCAAACCCCATGCAAGTCAATGGGGAAAAAAATGGCGCTTAATGGCGAATTGCGGCCAAACCGCTTTCACAAACCCTTAACAAAGTCATAGCACACCTGTCCTCAATAAGCCGGTCATTTTGAGGTCTGGCATGTCTATGTGGCGCAAAAATTGGGGGAGTTATTAGTCGTAGAACTTTTTGGCAGATAGAATAATAATAAGTATGTGGGATTTCAAGATTGTGCCTTGCTTGTCAGCAAGCACAATAATTATTGCTTTTATCTCGGAAACGGAAGGTGCAATCGTGATTCCGCCCACCACTAGCATACTTTTTCACCCCGATTCCAACGCCGCCATCCGTGAGTCTCTACGAGTTACGGTTGCGGAGATACGTTGCTGTAGCGCCCCCCATAGGCAAACAATAGCGCCCCCTACACGCCAAATGACACTATCTCTTCTGAAATCAACTCAGAAGTGTCAAGTGTCATACAAGAAGGAAGGCTGGCCATAATGAGAATGAATCTGCACTTCCTGCCGCCCTTCAAAATAAAACCATTTAGAAGGGACAGGCACTGAATGCTGCTATAGCGCCCCCTAAAGGCGAAATGACAAAATACTTCTGATATAGGCTCAGAGTACATCCCTCCACACCTGTACCAAGTTTGGTTAGCATCGGACGATTTTTGTGAAATAGGCCCCACCCACAGAAAGTTGGAAGTGGATTATATCGCAACAGTGCGTTTTTTTTTGTTTCACTTCCAAATCAGTGTTGTGCAGGACACTCCCAACATGATGTGTGCGTTGGTTTGGTGAAGATTGGACAAAATTTCAAGGAGAAATGGCAAAAAAACTGTTTTGGACAAAATGCAAAATGGCCGAAAATCTAGTCAGACGGAAATGGGCGTGGCCTAGTTGAGTAGATGCGGGAGGAACCAAGGAATCCAGGGAAAAAAGAATTTTGATGATAGACCCTACGGTTCAAAAGTTATGGACCAAAAGGTAAGGAGGGCTGTTATAGCGCCACCATATGGTCAATTGGTGCAATTTTTTCGGGGATAGTAAAAGACCCCTCAGTGCACCTCCCTACCAAGTTTCGTAGCTCTAGCTGTTATGGTTTCTGAATTACACCTAATTTACTGCAAGATTTTGCAAGATTTTTCCAAACCCCATGCAAGTCAATGGGGAAAAAAATGGCGCTTAATGGCGAATTGCGGCCAAACCGCTTTCACAAACCCTTAACAAAGTCATAGCACACCTGTCCTCAATAAGCCGGTCATTTTGAGGTCTGGCATGTCTATGTGGCGCAAAAATTGGGGGAGTTATTAGTCGTAGAACTTTTTGGCAGATAGAATAATAATAAGTATGTGGGATTTCAAGATTGTGCCTTGCTTGTCAGCAAGCACAATAATTATTGCTTTTATCTCGGAAACGGAAGGTGCAATCGTGATTCCGCCCACCACTAGCATACTTTTTCACCCCGATTCCAACGCCGCCATCCGTGAGTCTCTACGAGTTACGGTTGCGGAGATACGTTGCTGTAGCGCCCCCCATAGGCAAACAATAGCGCCCCCTACACGCCAAATGACACTATCTCTTCTGAAATCAACTCAGAAGTGTCAAGTGTCATACAAGAAGGAAGGCTGGCCATAATGAGAATGAATCTGCACTTCCTGCCGCCCTTCAAAATAAAACCATTTAGAAGGGACAGGCACTGAATGCTGCTATAGCGCCCCCTAAAGGCGAAATGACAAAATACTTCTGATATAGGCTCAGAGTACATCCCTCCACACCTGTACCAAGTTTGGTTAGCATCGGACGATTTTTGTGAAATAGGCCCCACCCACAGAAAGTTGGAAGTGGATTATATCGCAACAGTGCGTTTTTTTTTGTTTCACTTCCAAATCAGTGTTGTGCAGGACACTCCCAACATGATGTGTGCGTTGGTTTGGTGAAGATTGGACAAAATTTCAAGGAGAAATGGCAAAAAAACTGTTTTGGACAAAATGCAAAATGGCCGAAAATCTAGTCAGACGGAAATGGGCGTGGCCTAGTTGAGTAGATGCGGGAGGAACCAAGGAATCCAGGGAAAAAAGAATTTTGATGATAGACCCTACGGTTCAAAAGTTATGGACCAAAAGGTAAGGAGGGCTGTTATAGCGCCACCATATGGTCAATTGGTGCAATTTTTTCGGGGATAGTAAAAGACCCCTCAGTGCACCTCCCTACCAAGTTTCGTAGCTCTAGCTGTTATGGTTTCTGAATTACACCTAATTTACTGCAAGATTTTGCAAGATTTTTCCAAACCCCATGCAAGTCAATGGGGAAAAAAATGGCGCTTAATGGCGAATTGCGGCCAAACCGCTTTCACAAACCCTTAACAAAGTCATAGCACACCTGTCCTCAATAAGCCGGTCATTTTGAGGTCTGGCATGTCTATGTGGCGCAAAAATTGGGGGAGTTATTAGTCGTAGAACTTTTTGGCAGATAGAATAATAATAAGTATGTGGGATTTCAAGATTGTGCCTTGCTTGTCAGCAAGCACAATAATTATTGCTTTTATCTCGGAAACGGAAGGTGCAATCGTGATTCCGCCCACCACTAGCATACTTTTTCACCCCGATTCCAACGCCGCCATCCGTGAGTCTCTACGAGTTACGGTTGCGGAGATACGTTGCTGTAGCGCCCCCCATAGGCAAACAATAGCGCCCCCTACACGCCAAATGACACTATCTCTTCTGAAATCAACTCAGAAGTGTCAAGTGTCATACAAGAAGGAAGGCTGGCCATAATGAGAATGAATCTGCACTTCCTGCCGCCCTTCAAAATAAAACCATTTAGAAGGGACAGGCACTGAATGCTGCTATAGCGCCCCCTAAAGGCGAAATGACAAAATACTTCTGATATAGGCTCAGAGTACATCCCTCCACACCTGTACCAAGTTTGGTTAGCATCGGACGATTTTTGTGAAATAGGCCCCACCCACAGAAAGTTGGAAGTGGATTATATCGCAACAGTGCGTTTTTTTTTGTTTCACTTCCAAATCAGTGTTGTGCAGGACACTCCCAACATGATGTGTGCGTTGGTTTGGTGAAGATTGGACAAAATTTCAAGGAGAAATGGCAAAAAAACTGTTTTGGACAAAATGCAAAATGGCCGAAAATCTAGTCAGACGGAAATGGGCGTGGCCTAGTTGAGTAGATGCGGGAGGAACCAAGGAATCCAGGGAAAAAAGAATTTTGATGATAGACCCTACGGTTCAAAAGTTATGGACCAAAAGGTAAGGAGGGCTGTTATAGCGCCACCATATGGTCAATTGGTGCAATTTTTTCGGGGATAGTAAAAGACCCCTCAGTGCACCTCCCTACCAAGTTTCGTAGCTCTAGCTGTTATGGTTTCTGAATTACACCTAATTTACTGCAAGATTTTGCAAGATTTTTCCAAACCCCATGCAAGTCAATGGGGAAAAAAATGGCGCTTAATGGCGAATTGCGGCCAAACCGCTTTCACAAACCCTTAACAAAGTCATAGCACACCTGTCCTCAATAAGCCGGTCATTTTGAGGTCTGGCATGTCTATGTGGCGCAAAAATTGGGGGAGTTATTAGTCGTAGAACTTTTTGGCAGATAGAATAATAATAAGTATGTGGGATTTCAAGATTGTGCCTTGCTTGTCAGCAAGCACAATAATTATTGCTTTTATCTCGGAAACGGAAGGTGCAATCGTGATTCCGCCCACCACTAGCATACTTTTTCACCCCGATTCCAACGCCGCCATCCGTGAGTCTCTACGAGTTACGGTTGCGGAGATACGTTGCTGTAGCGCCCCCCATAGGCAAACAATAGCGCCCCCTACACGCCAAATGACACTATCTCTTCTGAAATCAACTCAGAAGTGTCAAGTGTCATACAAGAAGGAAGGCTGGCCATAATGAGAATGAATCTGCACTTCCTGCCGCCCTTCAAAATAAAACCATTTAGAAGGGACAGGCACTGAATGCTGCTATAGCGCCCCCTAAAGGCGAAATGACAAAATACTTCTGATATAGGCTCAGAGTACATCCCTCCACACCTGTACCAAGTTTGGTTAGCATCGGACGATTTTTGTGAAATAGGCCCCACCCACAGAAAGTTGGAAGTGGATTATATCGCAACAGTGCGTTTTTTTTTGTTTCACTTCCAAATCAGTGTTGTGCAGGACACTCCCAACATGATGTGTGCGTTGGTTTGGTGAAGATTGGACAAAATTTCAAGGAGAAATGGCAAAAAAACTGTTTTGGACAAAATGCAAAATGGCCGAAAATCTAGTCAGACGGAAATGGGCGTGGCCTAGTTGAGTAGATGCGGGAGGAACCAAGGAATCCAGGGAAAAAAGAATTTTGATGATAGACCCTACGGTTCAAAAGTTATGGACCAAAAGGTAAGGAGGGCTGTTATAGCGCCACCATATGGTCAATTGGTGCAATTTTTTCGGGGATAGTAAAAGACCCCTCAGTGCACCTCCCTACCAAGTTTCGTAGCTCTAGCTGTTATGGTTTCTGAATTACACCTAATTTACTGCAAGATTTTGCAAGATTTTTCCAAACCCCATGCAAGTCAATGGGGAAAAAAATGGCGCTTAATGGCGAATTGCGGCCAAACCGCTTTCACAAACCCTTAACAAAGTCATAGCACACCTGTCCTCAATAAGCCGGTCATTTTGAGGTCTGGCATGTCTATGTGGCGCAAAAATTGGGGGAGTTATTAGTCGTAGAACTTTTTGGCAGATAGAATAATAATAAGTATGTGGGATTTCAAGATTGTGCCTTGCTTGTCAGCAAGCACAATAATTATTGCTTTTATCTCGGAAACGGAAGGTGCAATCGTGATTCCGCCCACCACTAGCATACTTTTTCACCCCGATTCCAACGCCGCCATCCGTGAGTCTCTACGAGTTACGGTTGCGGAGATACGTTGCTGTAGCGCCCCCCATAGGCAAACAATAGCGCCCCCTACACGCCAAATGACACTATCTCTTCTGAAATCAACTCAGAAGTGTCAAGTGTCATACAAGAAGGAAGGCTGGCCATAATGAGAATGAATCTGCACTTCCTGCCGCCCTTCAAAATAAAACCATTTAGAAGGGACAGGCACTGAATGCTGCTATAGCGCCCCCTAAAGGCGAAATGACAAAATACTTCTGATATAGGCTCAGAGTACATCCCTCCACACCTGTACCAAGTTTGGTTAGCATCGGACGATTTTTGTGAAATAGGCCCCACCCACAGAAAGTTGGAAGTGGATTATATCGCAACAGTGCGTTTTTTTTTGTTTCACTTCCAAATCAGTGTTGTGCAGGACACTCCCAACATGATGTGTGCGTTGGTTTGGTGAAGATTGGACAAAATTTCAAGGAGAAATGGCAAAAAAACTGTTTTGGACAAAATGCAAAATGGCCGAAAATCTAGTCAGACGGAAATGGGCGTGGCCTAGTTGAGTAGATGCGGGAGGAACCAAGGAATCCAGGGAAAAAAGAATTTTGATGATAGACCCTACGGTTCAAAAGTTATGGACCAAAAGGTAAGGAGGGCTGTTATAGCGCCACCATATGGTCAATTGGTGCAATTTTTTCGGGGATAGTAAAAGACCCCTCAGTGCACCTCCCTACCAAGTTTCGTAGCTCTAGCTGTTATGGTTTCTGAATTACACCTAATTTACTGCAAGATTTTGCAAGATTTTTCCAAACCCCATGCAAGTCAATGGGGAAAAAAATGGCGCTTAATGGCGAATTGCGGCCAAACCGCTTTCACAAACCCTTAACAAAGTCATAGCACACCTGTCCTCAATAAGCCGGTCATTTTGAGGTCTGGCATGTCTATGTGGCGCAAAAATTGGGGGAGTTATTAGTCGTAGAACTTTTTGGCAGATAGAATAATAATAAGTATGTGGGATTTCAAGATTGTGCCTTGCTTGTCAGCAAGCACAATAATTATTGCTTTTATCTCGGAAACGGAAGGTGCAATCGTGATTCCGCCCACCACTAGCATACTTTTTCACCCCGATTCCAACGCCGCCATCCGTGAGTCTCTACGAGTTACGGTTGCGGAGATACGTTGCTGTAGCGCCCCCCATAGGCAAACAATAGCGCCCCCTACACGCCAAATGACACTATCTCTTCTGAAATCAACTCAGAAGTGTCAAGTGTCATACAAGAAGGAAGGCTGGCCATAATGAGAATGAATCTGCACTTCCTGCCGCCCTTCAAAATAAAACCATTTAGAAGGGACAGGCACTGAATGCTGCTATAGCGCCCCCTAAAGGCGAAATGACAAAATACTTCTGATATAGGCTCAGAGTACATCCCTCCACACCTGTACCAAGTTTGGTTAGCATCGGACGATTTTTGTGAAATAGGCCCCACCCACAGAAAGTTGGAAGTGGATTATATCGCAACAGTGCGTTTTTTTTTGTTTCACTTCCAAATCAGTGTTGTGCAGGACACTCCCAACATGATGTGTGCGTTGGTTTGGTGAAGATTGGACAAAATTTCAAGGAGAAATGGCAAAAAAACTGTTTTGGACAAAATGCAAAATGGCCGAAAATCTAGTCAGACGGAAATGGGCGTGGCCTAGTTGAGTAGATGCGGGAGGAACCAAGGAATCCAGGGAAAAAAGAATTTTGATGATAGACCCTACGGTTCAAAAGTTATGGACCAAAAGGTAAGGAGGGCTGTTATAGCGCCACCATATGGTCAATTGGTGCAATTTTTTCGGGGATAGTAAAAGACCCCTCAGTGCACCTCCCTACCAAGTTTCGTAGCTCTAGCTGTTATGGTTTCTGAATTACACCTAATTTACTGCAAGATTTTGCAAGATTTTTCCAAACCCCATGCAAGTCAATGGGGAAAAAAATGGCGCTTAATGGCGAATTGCGGCCAAACCGCTTTCACAAACCCTTAACAAAGTCATAGCACACCTGTCCTCAATAAGCCGGTCATTTTGAGGTCTGGCATGTCTATGTGGCGCAAAAATTGGGGGAGTTATTAGTCGTAGAACTTTTTGGCAGATAGAATAATAATAAGTATGTGGGATTTCAAGATTGTGCCTTGCTTGTCAGCAAGCACAATAATTATTGCTTTTATCTCGGAAACGGAAGGTGCAATCGTGATTCCGCCCACCACTAGCATACTTTTTCACCCCGATTCCAACGCCGCCATCCGTGAGTCTCTACGAGTTACGGTTGCGGAGATACGTTGCTGTAGCGCCCCCCATAGGCAAACAATAGCGCCCCCTACACGCCAAATGACACTATCTCTTCTGAAATCAACTCAGAAGTGTCAAGTGTCATACAAGAAGGAAGGCTGGCCATAATGAGAATGAATCTGCACTTCCTGCCGCCCTTCAAAATAAAACCATTTAGAAGGGACAGGCACTGAATGCTGCTATAGCGCCCCCTAAAGGCGAAATGACAAAATACTTCTGATATAGGCTCAGAGTACATCCCTCCACACCTGTACCAAGTTTGGTTAGCATCGGACGATTTTTGTGAAATAGGCCCCACCCACAGAAAGTTGGAAGTGGATTATATCGCAACAGTGCGTTTTTTTTTGTTTCACTTCCAAATCAGTGTTGTGCAGGACACTCCCAACATGATGTGTGCGTTGGTTTGGTGAAGATTGGACAAAATTTCAAGGAGAAATGGCAAAAAAACTGTTTTGGACAAAATGCAAAATGGCCGAAAATCTAGTCAGACGGAAATGGGCGTGGCCTAGTTGAGTAGATGCGGGAGGAACCAAGGAATCCAGGGAAAAAAGAATTTTGATGATAGACCCTACGGTTCAAAAGTTATGGACCAAAAGGTAAGGAGGGCTGTTATAGCGCCACCATATGGTCAATTGGTGCAATTTTTTCGGGGATAGTAAAAGACCCCTCAGTGCACCTCCCTACCAAGTTTCGTAGCTCTAGCTGTTATGGTTTCTGAATTACACCTAATTTACTGCAAGATTTTGCAAGATTTTTCCAAACCCCATGCAAGTCAATGGGGAAAAAAATGGCGCTTAATGGCGAATTGCGGCCAAACCGCTTTCACAAACCCTTAACAAAGTCATAGCACACCTGTCCTCAATAAGCCGGTCATTTTGAGGTCTGGCATGTCTATGTGGCGCAAAAATTGGGGGAGTTATTAGTCGTAGAACTTTTTGGCAGATAGAATAATAATAAGTATGTGGGATTTCAAGATTGTGCCTTGCTTGTCAGCAAGCACAATAATTATTGCTTTTATCTCGGAAACGGAAGGTGCAATCGTGATTCCGCCCACCACTAGCATACTTTTTCACCCCGATTCCAACGCCGCCATCCGTGAGTCTCTACGAGTTACGGTTGCGGAGATACGTTGCTGTAGCGCCCCCCATAGGCAAACAATAGCGCCCCCTACACGCCAAATGACACTATCTCTTCTGAAATCAACTCAGAAGTGTCAAGTGTCATACAAGAAGGAAGGCTGGCCATAATGAGAATGAATCTGCACTTCCTGCCGCCCTTCAAAATAAAACCATTTAGAAGGGACAGGCACTGAATGCTGCTATAGCGCCCCCTAAAGGCGAAATGACAAAATACTTCTGATATAGGCTCAGAGTACATCCCTCCACACCTGTACCAAGTTTGGTTAGCATCGGACGATTTTTGTGAAATAGGCCCCACCCACAGAAAGTTGGAAGTGGATTATATCGCAACAGTGCGTTTTTTTTTTGTTTCACTTCCAAATCAGTGTTGTGCAGGACACTCCCAACATGATGTGTGCGTTGGTTTGGTGAAGATTGGACAAAATTTCAAGGAGAAATGGCAAAAAAACTGTTTTGGACAAAATGCAAAATGGCCGAAAATCTAGTCAGACGGAAATGGGCGTGGCCTAGTTGAGTAGATGCGGGAGGAACCAAGGAATCCAGGGAAAAAAGAATTTTGATGATAGACCCTACGGTTCAAAAGTTATGGACCAAAAGGTAAGGAGGGCTGTTATAGCGCCACCATATGGTCAATTGGTGCAATTTTTTCGGGGATAGTAAAAGACCCCTCAGTGCACCTCCCTACCAAGTTTCGTAGCTCTAGCTGTTATGGTTTCTGAATTACACCTAATTTACTGCAAGATTTTGCAAGATTTTTCCAAACCCCATGCAAGTCAATGGGGAAAAAAATGGCGCTTAATGGCGAATTGCGGCCAAACCGCTTTCACAAACCCTTAACAAAGTCATAGCACACCTGTCCTCAATAAGCCGGTCATTTTGAGGTCTGGCATGTCTATGTGGCGCAAAAATTGGGGAGTTATTAGTCGTAGAACTTTTTGGCAGATAGAATAATAATAAGTATGTGGGATTTCAAGATTGTGCCTTGCTTGTCAGCAAGCACAATAATTATTGCTTTTATCTCGGAAACGGAAGGTGCAATCGTGATTCCGCCCACCACTAGCATACTTTTTCACCCCGATTCCAACGCCGCCATCCGTGAGTCTCTACGAGTTACGGTTGCGGAGATACGTTGCTGTAGCGCCCCCCATAGGCAAACAATAGCGCCCCCTACACGCCAAATGACACTATCTCTTCTGAAATCAACTCAGAAGTGTCAAGTGTCATACAAGAAGGAAGGCTGGCCATAATGAGAATGAATCTGCACTTCCTGCCGCCCTTCAAAATAAAACCATTTAGAAGGGACAGGCACTGAATGCTGCTATAGCGCCCCCTAAAGGCGAAATGACAAAATACTTCTGATATAGGCTCAGAGTACATCCCTCCACACCTGTACCAAGTTTGGTTAGCATCGGACGATTTTTGTGAAATAGGCCCCACCCACAGAAAGTTGGAAGTGGATTATATCGCAACAGTGCGTTTTTTTTTTGTTTCACTTCCAAATCAGTGTTGTGCAGGACACTCCCAACATGATGTGTGCGTTGGTTTGGTGAAGATTGGACAAAATTTCAAGGAGAAATGGCAAAAAAACTGTTTTGGACAAAATGCAAATGGCCGAAAATCTAGTCAGACGGAAATGGGCGTGGCCTAGTTGAGTAGATGCGGGAGGAACCAAGGAATCCAGGGAAAAAAGAATTTTGATGATAGACCCTACGGTTCAAAAGTTATGGACCAAAAGGTAAGGAGGGCTGTTATAGCGCCACCATATGGTCAATTGGTGCAATTTTTTCGGGGATAGTAAAAGACCCCTCAGTGCACCTCCCTACCAAGTTTCGTAGCTCTAGCTGTTATGGTTTCTGAATTACACCTAATTTACTGCAAGATTTTGCAAGATTTTTCCAAACCCCATGCAAGTCAATGGGGAAAAAAATGGCGCTTAATGGCGAATTGCGGCCAAACCGCTTTCACAAACCCTTAACAAAGTCATAGCACACCTGTCCTCAATAAGCGGTCATTTTGAGGTCTGGCATGTCTATGTGGCGCAAAAATTGGGGGAGTTATTAGTCGTAGAACTTTTTGGCAGATAGAATAATAATAAGTATGTGGGATTTCAAGATTGTGCCTTGCTTGTCAGCAAGCACAATAATTATTGCTTTTATCTCGGAAACGGAAGGTGCAATCGTGATTCCGCCCACCACTAGCATACTTTTTCACCCGATTCCAACGCCGCCATCCGTGAGTCTCTACGAGTTACGGTTGCGGAGATACGTTGCTGTAGCGCCCCCCATAGGCAAACAATAGCGCCCCCTACACGCCAAATGACACTATCTCTTCTGAAATCAACTCAGAAGTGTCAAGTGTCATACAAGAAGGAAGGCTGGCCATAATGAGAATGAATCTGCACTTCCTGCCGCCCTTCAAAATAAAACCATTTAGAAGGGACAGGCACTGAATGCTGCTATAGCGCCCCCTAAAGGCGAAATGACAAAATACTTCTGATATAGGCTCAGAGTACATCCCTCCACACCTGTACCAAGTTTGGTTAGCATCGGACGATTTTTGTGAAATAGGCCCCACCCACAGAAAGTTGGAAGTGGATTATATCGCAACAGTGCGTTTTTTTTGTTTCACTTCCAAATCAGTGTTGTGCAGGACACTCCCAACATGATGTGTGCGTTGGTTTGGTGAAGATTGGACAAAATTTCAAGGAGAAATGGCAAAAAAACTGTTTTGGACAAAATGCAAAATGGCCGAAAATCTAGTCAGACGGAAATGGGCGTGGCCTAGTTGAGTAGATGCGGGAGGAACCAAGGAATCCAGGGAAAAAAGAATTTTGATGATAGACCCTACGGTTCAAAAGTTATGGACCAAAAGGTAAGGAGGGCTGTTATAGCGCCACCATATGGTCAATTGGTGCAATTTTTTCGGGGATAGTAAAAGACCCCTCAGTGCACCTCCCTACCAAGTTTCGTAGCTCTAGCTGTTATGGTTTCTGAATTACACCTAATTTACTGCAAGATTTTGCAAGATTTTTCCAAACCCCATGCAAGTCAATGGGGAAAAAAATGGCGCTTAATGGCGAATTGCGGCCAAACCGCTTTCACAAACCCTTAACAAAGTCATAGCACACCTGTCTCAATAAGCCGGTCATTTTGAGGTCTGCATGTCTATGTGGCGCAAAAATTGGGGGAGTTATTAGTCGTAGAACTTTTTGGCAGATAGAATAATAATAAGTATGTGGGATTTCAAGATTGTGCCTTGCTTGTCAGCAAGCACAATAATTATTGCTTTTATCTCGGAAACGGAAGTGCAATCGTGATTCCGCCCACCACTAGCATACTTTTTCACCCCGATTCCAACGCCGCCATCCGTGAGTCTCTACGAGTTACGGTTGCGGAGATACGTTGCTGTAGCGCCCCCCATAGGCAAACAATAGCGCCCCCTACACGCCAAATGACACTATCTCTTCTGAAATCAACTCAGAAGTGTCAAGTGTCATACAAGAAGGAAGGCTGGCCATAATGAGAATGAATCTGCACTTCCTGCCGCCCTTCAAAATAAAACCATTTAGAAGGGACAGGCACTGAATGCTGCTATAGCGCCCCCTAAAGGCGAAATGACAAAATACTTCTGATATAGGCTCAGAGTACATCCCTCCACACCTGTACCAAGTTTGGTTAGCATCGGACGATTTTTGTGAAATAGGCCCCACCCACAGAAAGTTGGAAGTGGATTATATCGCAACAGTGCGTTTTTTTTTGTTTCACTTCCAAATCAGTGTTGTGCAGGACACTCCCAACATGATGTGTGCGTTGGTTTGGTGAAGATTGGACAAAATTTCAAGGAGAAATGGCAAAAAAACTGTTTTGGACAAAATGCAAAATGGCCGAAAATCTAGTCAGACGGAAATGGGCGTGGCCTAGTTGAGTAGATGCGGGAGGAACCAAGGAATCCAGGGAAAAAAGAATTTTGATGATAGACCCTACGGTTCAAAAGTTATGGACCAAAAGGTAAGGAGGGCTGTTATAGCGCCACCATATGGTCAATTGGTGCAATTTTTTCGGGGATAGTAAAAGACCCTCAGTGCACTCCCTACCAAGTTTCGTAGCTCTAGCTGTTATGGTTTCTGAATTACACCTAATTTACTGCAAGATTTTGCAAGATTTTTCCAAACCCCATGCAAGTCAATGGGGAAAAAAATGGCGCTTAATGGCGAATTGCGGCCAAACCGCTTTCACAAACCTTTCACAAACCCTTAACAAAGTCATAGCACACCTGTCCTCAATAAGCCGGTCATTTGAGGTCTGGCATGTCTATGTGGCGCAAAAATTGGGGAGTTATTAGTCGTAGAACTTTTTGGCAGATAGAATAATAATAAGTATGTGGGATTTCAAGATTGTGCCTTGCTTGTCAGCAAGCACAATAATTATTGCTTTTATCTCGGAAACGGAAGGTGCAATCGTGATTCCGCCCACCACTAGCATACTTTTTCACCCCGATTCCACGCCGCCATCCGTGAGTCTCTACGAGTTACGGTTGCGGAGATACGTTGCTGTAGCGCCCCCCATAGGCAAACAATAGCGCCCCCTACACGCCAAATGACACTATCTCTTCTGAAATCAACTCAGAAGTGTCAAGTGTCATACAAGAAGGAAGGCTGGCCATAATGAGAATGAATCTGCACTTCCTGCCGCCCTTCAAAATAAAACCATTTAGAAGGGACAGGCACTGAATGCTGCTATAGCGCCCCCTAAAGGCGAAATGACAAAATACTTCTGATATAGGCTCAGAGTACATCCCTCCACACCTGTACCAAGTTTGGTTAGCATCGGACGATTTTTGTGAAATAGGCCCCACCCACAGAAAGTTGGAAGTGGATTATATCGCAACAGTGCGTTTTTTTTTTGTTTCACTTCCCAAATCAGTGTTGTGCAGGACACTCCCAACATGATGTGTGCGTTGGTTTGGTGAAGATTGGACAAAATTTCAAGGAGAAATGGCAAAAAAACTGTTTTGGACAAAATGCAAAATGGCCGAAAATCTAGTCAGACGGAAATGGGCGTGGCCTAGTTGAGTAGATGCGGGAGGAACCAAGGAATCCAGGGAAAAAAGAATTTTGATGATAGACCCTACGGTTCAAAAGTTATGGACCAAAAGGTAAGGAGGGCTG